>NW_026060929.1:0-83414 GCF_929443795.1 Astur gentilis
GGATCTCTGCTTTCCCAGAGACTCAGCATGTCACGGTGCTCGCTCTCGGCAGAAGCTTTTTTCTGAAAAGGCAAACTTACGGCTCCTTCTCCCACAGGGAAGGTGCCAGCCCTGAAAGATCTTGCTGGTATTCACTATCCCTCTGCAGCCTATCCACAGGCACAACAGCTTTGGGGATCTCTGCTTTCCCAGAGACTCAGCATGTCACGGTGCTCGCTCTCGGCAGAAGCTTTTTTCTGAAAAGGCAAACTTACGGCTCCTTCTCCCACAGGGAAGGTGCCAGCCCTGAAAACTAATGCAGTTTTTCACTATCCCTCTGCAGCCTATCCACAGGCACAACAGCTTTGGGGATCTCTGCTTTCCCAGAGACTCAGCATGTCACGGTGCTCACTCTCGCCAGAGCCTTTTTCTGAAAAGGCAAACTTACGGCTCCTTCTCCCACAAGGAAGGTGCCAGCCCTGAAAGATCTTGCTGGTATTCACTATCCCTCTGCAGCCTATCCACAGGCACAACAGCTTGGGGATCTCTGCTTTCCCAGAGACTCAGCATGTCACGGTGCTCGCTCTCGCAGAAGCTTTTTTCTGAAAGGCAAACTTACGGCTCCTTCTCCCACAGGGAAGGTGCCAGCCCTGAAAACTAATGCAGTTTTTCACTATCCCTCTGCAGCCTATCCACAGGCACAACAGCTTTTGGGATCTCTGCTTTCCCAGAGACTCAGCATGTCACGGTGCTCGCTCTCGGCAGAAGCTTTTTTCTGAAAAGGCAAACTTACGGCTCCTTCTCCCACAGGGAAGGTGCCAGCCCTGAAAACTAATGCAGTTTTTCACTATCCCTCTGCAGCCTATCCACAGGCACAACAGCTTTGGGGATCTCTGCTTTCCAGAGACTCAGCATGTCACGGTGCTCGCTCTCGGCAGAAGCTTTTTTCTGAAAAGGCAAACTTACGGCTCCTTCTCCCACAGGGAAGGTGCCAGCCTGAAAACTAATGCAGTTTTTCACTATCCCTCTGCAGCCTATCCACAGGCACAACAGCTTTGGGGATCTCTGCTTTCCCAGAGACTCAGCATGTCACGGTGCTCGCTCTCGGCAGAAGCTTTTTTCTGAAAAGGCAAACTTACGGCTCCTTCTCCACAGGGAAGGTGCCAGCCCTGAAAACTAAGGCAGTTTTTCACTATCCCTCTGCAGCCTATCCACAGGCACAACAGCTTTGGGGATCTCTGCTTTCCCAGAGACTCAGCATGTCACGGTGCTCTCGCAGAGCTTAAGGCAAAGGCAACTTACGGCTCCTCTACCAGGGAAGGTGCCAGCCCTGAAAACTAATGCAGTTTTTCACTATCCCTCTGCAGCCTATCCACAGGCACAACAGCTTTGGGGATCTCTGCTTTCCCAGAGACTCAGCATGTCACGGTGCTCGCTCTCGGCAGAAGCTTTTTTCTGAAAAGGCAAACTTACGGCTCCTTCTCCCACAGGGAAGGTGCCAGCCCTGAAAACTAATGCAGTTTTTCACTATCCCTCTGCAGCCTATCCACAGGCACAACAGCTTTTGGGATCTCTGCTTTCCCAGAGACTCAGCATGTCACGGTGCTCGCTCTCGGCAGAAGCTTTTTTCTGAAAAGGCAAACTTACGGCTCCTTCTCCCACAGGGAAGGTGCCAGCCCTGAAAACTAATGCAGTTTTTCACTATCCCTCTGCAGCCTATCCACAGGCACAACAGCTTTGGGGATCTCTGCTTTCCCAGAGACTCAGCATGTCACGGTGCTCACTCTCGCCAGAGCCTTTTTCTGAAAAGGCAAACTTACGGCTCTTATCCCACAAGGAAGGTGCCAGCCCTGAAAGATCTTGCTGGTATTCACTATCCCTCTGCAGCCTATCCACAGGCACAACAGCTTTGGGGATCTCTGCTTTCCCAGAGACTCAGCATGTCACGGTGCTCGCTCTCGGCAGAAGCTTTTTTCTGAAAAGGCAAACTTACGGCTCCTTCTCCCACAGGGAAGGTGCCAGCCCTGAAAACTAATGCAGTTTTTCACTATCCCTCTGCAGCCTATCCACAGGCACAACAGCTTTGGGGATCTCTGCTTTCCCAGAGACTCAGCATGTCACGGTGCTCGCTCTCGGTAGAGCCTTTTTCTGAAAAGGCAAACTTACGGCTCCTTCTCCCACAAGGAAGGTGCCAGCCCTGAAAGATCTTGCTGGTATTCACTATCCCTCTGCAGCCTATCCACAGGCACAACAGCTTTGGGATCTCTGCTTTCCCAGAGACTCAGCATGTCACGGTGCTCGCTCTCGGCAGAAGCTTTTTTCTGAAAAGGCAAACTTACGGCTCCTTCTCCCACAGGGAAGGTGCCAGCCCTGAAAACTAATGCAGTTTTTCACTATCCCTCTGCAGCCTATCCACAGGCACAACAGCTTTGGGGATCTCTGCTTTCCCAGAGACTCAGCATGTCACGGTGCTCGCTCTCAGCAGAAGCTTTTTTCTGAAAAGGCAAACTTACGGCTCCTTCTCCCACAGGGAAGGTGCCAGCCCTGAAAACTAATGCAGTTTTTCACTATCCCTCTGCAGCCTATCCACAGGCACAACAGCTTTGGGATCTCTGCTTTCCCAGAGACTCAGCATGTCACCGTGCTCGCTCTCGGCAGAAGCTTTTTCTGAAAAGGCAAACTTACGGCTCCTTCTCCCACAGGGAAGGTGCCAGCCCTGAAAACTAATGCAGTTTTTCACTATCCCTCTGCAGCCTATCCACAGGCACAACAGCTTTTGGGATCTCTGCTTTCCCAGAGACTCAGCATGTCACGGTGCTCGCTCTCGGCAGAAGCTTTTTTCTGAAAAGGCAAACTTACGGCTCCTTCTCCCACAGGGAAGGTGCCAGCCCTGAAAACTAATGCAGTTTTTCACTATCCCTCTGCAGCCTATCCACAGGCACAACAGCTTTGGGGATCTCTGCTTTCCCAGAGACTCAGCATGTCACGGTGCTCGCTCTCGGCAGAAGCTTTTTTCTGAAAAGGCAAACTTACGGCTCCTTCTCCCACAGGGAAGGTGCCAGCCCTGAAAACTAATGCAGTTTTTCACTATCCCTCTGCAGCCTATCCACAGGCACAACAGCTTTGGGGATCTCTGCTTTCCCAGAGACTCAGCATGTCACGGTGCTCGCTCTCGGCAGAAGCTTTTTTCTGAAAAGGCAAACTTACGGCTCCTTCTCCCACAGGGAAGGTGCCAGCCCTGAAAACTAATGCAGTTTTTTCACTATCCCTCTGCAGCCTATCCACAGGCACAACAGCTTTGGGGATCTCTGCTTTCCCAGAGACTCAGCATGTCACGGTGCTCGCTCTCGGCAGAAGCTTTTTTCTGAAAAGGCAAACTTACGGCTCCTTCTCCCACAGGGAAGGTGCCAGCCCTGAAAACTAATGCAGTTTTTCACTATCCCTCTGCAGCCTATCCACAGGCACAACAGCTTTGGGGATCTCTGCTTTCCCAGAGACTCAGCATGTCACGGTGCTCGCTCTCAGCAGAAGCTTTTTTCTGAAAAGGCAAACTTACGGCTCCTTCTCCACAGGGAAGGTGCCAGCCCTGAAAACTAATGCAGTTTTTCACTATCCCTCTGCAGCCTATCCACAGGCACAACAGCTTTTGGGATCTCTGCTTTCCCAGAGACTCAGCATGTCACCGTGCTCGCTCTCGGCAGAAGCTTTTTTCTGAAAAGGCAAACTTACGGCTCCTTCTCCCACAGGGAAGGTGCCAGCCCTGAAAACTAATGCAGTTTTTCACTATCCCTCTGCAGCCTATCCACAGGCACAACAGCTTTGGGATCTCTGCTTTCCCAGAGACTCAGCATGTCACGGTGCTCGCTCTCGGCAGAAGCTTTTTTCTGAAAAGGCAAACTTACGGCTCCTTCTCCCACAGGGAAGGTGCCAGCCCTGAAAACTAATGCAGTTTTTCACTATCCCTCTGCAGCCTATCCACAGGCACAACAGCTTTGGGGATCTCTGCTTTCCCAGAGACTCAGCATGTCACGGTGCTCGCTCTCGGCAGAGCCTTTTTCTGAAAAGGCAAACTTACGGCTCCTTCTCCCACAGGGAAGGTTCCAGCCCTGAAAGATCTTGCTGGTATTCACTATCCCTCTGCAGCCTATCCACAGGCACAACAGCTTTTGGGATCTCTGCTTTCCCAGAGACTCAGCATGTCACGGTGCTCGTTCTCGGCAGAAGCTTTTTTCTGAAAAGGCAAACTTACGGCTCCTTCTCCCACAGGGAAGGTGCCAGCCCTGAAAACTAATGCAGTTTTTCACTATCCCTCTGCAGCCTATCCACAGGCACAACAGCTTTGGGGATCTCTGCTTTCCCAGAGACTCAGCATGTCACGGTGCTCGCTCTCGCAGAAGCTTTTTTCTGAAAAGGCAAACTTACGGCTCCTTCTCCCACAGGGAAGGTGCCAGCCCTGAAAACTAATGCAGTTTTTCACTATCCCTCTGCAGCCTATCCACAGGCACAACAGCTTTGGGGATCTCTGCTTTCCCAGAGACTCAGCATGTCACGGTGCTCGTTCTCGGCAGAAGCTTTTTTCTGAAAAGGCAAACTTACGGCTCCTTCTCCCACAGGGAAGGTGCCAGCCCTGAAAACTAATGCAGTTTTTTCACTATCCCTCTGCAGCCTATCCACAGGCACAACAGCTTTGGGGATCTCTGCTTTCCCAGAGACTCAGCATGTCACGGTGCTCGCTCTCGGCAGAAGCTTTTTTCTGAAAAGGCAAACTTACGGCTCCTTCTCCCACAGGGAAGGTGCCAGCCCTGAAAACTAATGCAGTTTTTCACTATCCCTCTGCAGCCTATCCACAGGCACAACAGCTTTGGGGATCTCTGCTTTCCAGAGACTCAGCATGTCACGGTGCTCGCTCTCGGCAGAAGCTTTTTTCTGAAAAGGCAAACTTACGGCTCCTTCTCCCACAGGGAAGGGGCCAGCCCTGAAAACTAATGCAGTTTTTCACTATCCCTCTGCAGCCTATCCACAGGCACAACAGCTTTGGGGATCTCTGCTTTCCCGAGACTCAGCATGTCACGGTGCTCGCTCTCGGCAGAAGCTTTTTTCTGAAAAGGCAAACTTACGGCTCCTTCTCCCACAGGGAAGGTGCCAGCCCTGAAAACTAATGCAGTTTTTCACTATCCCTCTGCAGCCTATCCACAGGCACAACAGCTTTGGGGATCTCTGCTTTCCCAGAGACTCAGCATGTCACGGTGCTCGCTCTCGGGCAGAAGCTTTTTTCTGAAAAGGCAAACTTACGGCTCCTTCTCCCACAGGGAAGGTGCCAGCCCTGAAAACTAATGCAGTTTTTCACTATCCCTCTGCAGCCTATCCACAGGCACAACAGCTTTTGGGATCTCTGCTTTCCCAGAGACTCAGCATGTCACGGTGCTCGTTCTCGGCAGAAGCTTTTTCTGAGAAGGCAAAAGTGTGGCTCCTTCTCCCACAAGGAAGGTGCTAGCCCTGAAAGATCTTGCTGGTATTCACTATCCTCTGCAGCCTATCCACAGGCACAACAGCTTTTGGGATCTCTGCTTTCCCAGAGACTCAGCATGTCACGGTGCTCGCTCTCGGCAGAAGCTTTTTTCTGAAAAGGCAAACTTACGGCTCCTTCTCCCACAGGGAAGGTGCCAGCCCTGAAAACTAATGCAGTTTTTCACTATCCCTCTGCAGCCTATCCACAGGCACAACAGCTTTGGGGATCTCTGCTTTCCCAGAGACTCAGCATGTCACGGTGCTCACTCTCGCCAGAGCCTTTTTCTGAAAAGGCAAACTTACGGCTCCTTATCCCACAAGGAAGGTGCCAGCCCTGAAAGATCTTGCTGGTATTCACTATCCCTCTGCAGCCTATCCACAGGCACAACAGCTTTGGGGATCTCTGCTTTCCCAGAGACTCAGCATGTCACGGTGCTCGCTCTCGGCAGAAGCTTTTTTCTGAAAAGGCAAACTTACGGCTCCTTCTCCCACAGGGAAGGTGCCAGCCCTGAAAACTAATGCAGTTTTTCACTATCCCTCTGCAGCCTATCCACAGGCACAACAGCTTTGGGGATCTCTGCTTTCCCAGAGACTCAGCATGTCACGGTGCTCGCTCTCGGTAGAGCCTTTTTCTGAAAAGGCAAACTTACGGCTCCTTCTCCCACAAGGAAGGTGCCTGCCCTGAAAGATCTTGCTGGTATTCACTATCCCTCTGCAGCCTATCCACAGGCACAACAGCTTTTGGGATCTCTGCTTTCCCAGAGACTCAGCATGTCACGGTGCTCGCTCTCGGCAGAAGCTTTTTTCTGAAAAGGCAAACTTACGGCTCCTTCTCCCACAGGGAAGGTGCCAGCCCTGAAAACTAATGCAGTTTTTCACTATCCCTCTGCAGCCTATCCACAGGCACAACAGCTTTGGGGATCTCTGCTTTCCCAGAGACTCAGCATGTCACGGTGCTCGCTCTCAGCAGAAGCTTTTTTCTGAAAGGCAAACTTACGGCTCCTTCTCCCACAGGGAAGGTGCCAGCCCTGAAAACTAATGCAGTTTTTCACTATCCCTCTGCAGCCTATCCACAGGCACAACAGCTTTTGGGATCTCTGCTTTCCCAGAGACTCAGCATGTCACCGTGCTCGCTCTCGGCAGAAGCTTTTTTCTGAAAAGGCAAACTTACGGCTCCTTCTCCCACAGGGAAGGTGCCAGCCCTGAAAACTAATGCAGTTTTTCACTATCCCTCTGCAGCCTATCCACAGGCACAACAGCTTTTGGGATCTCTGCTTTCCCAGAGACTCAGCATGTCACGGTGCTCGCTCTCGGCAGAAGCTTTTTTCTGAAAAGGCAAACTTACGGCTCCTTCTCCCACAGGGAAGGTGCCAGCCCTGAAAACTAATGCAGTTTTTCACTATCCCTCTGCAGCCTATCCACAGGCACAACAGCTTTGGGGATCTCTGCTTTCCCAGAGACTCAGCATGTCACGGTGCTCGCTCTCGGCAGAAGCTTTTTTCTGAAAAGGCAAACTTACGGCTCCTTCTCCCACAGGGAAGGTGCCAGCCCTGAAAACTAATGCAGTTTTTCACTATCCCTCTGCAGCCTATCCACAGGCACAACAGCTTTGGGGATCTCTGCTTTCCCAGAGACTCAGCATGTCACGGTGCTCGCTCTCGGCAGAAGCTTTTTTCTGAAAAGGCAAACTTACGGCTCCTTCTCCCACAGGGAAGGTGCCAGCCCTGAAAACTAATGCAGTTTTTCACTATCCCTCTGCAGCCTATCCACAGGCACAACAGCTTTGGGGATCTCTGCTTTCCCAGAGACTCAGCATGTCACGGTGCTCGCTCTCGGCAGAAGCTTTTTTCTGAAAAGGCAAACTTACGGCTCCTTCTCCCACAGGGAAGGTGCCAGCCCTGAAAACTAATGCAGTTTTTCACTATCCCTCTGCAGCCTATCCACAGGCACAACAGCTTTGGGGATCTCTGCTTTCCCAGAGACTCAGCATGTCACGGTGCTCGCTCTCGGCAGAAGCTTTTTTCTGAAAAGGCAAACTTACGGCTCCTTCTCCACAGGGAAGGTGCCAGCCCTGAAAACTAATGCAGTTTTTCACTATCCCTCTGCAGCCTATCCACAGGCACAACAGCTTTGGGGATCTCTGCTTTCCCAGAGACTCAGCATGTCACGGTGCTCGCTCTCAGCAGAAGCTTTTTTCTGAAAAGGCAAACTTACGGCTCCTTCTCCCACAGGGAAGGTGCCAGCCCTGAAAACTAATGCAGTTTTTCACTATCCCTCTGCAGCCTATCCACAGGCACAACAGCTTTGGGATCTCTGCTTTCCCAGAGACTCAGCATGTCACGGTGCTCGCTCTCGGCAGAAGCTTTTTTCTGAAAAGGCAAACTTACGGCTCCTTCTCCCACAGGGAAGGTGCCAGCCCTGAAAACTAATGCAGTTTTTCACTATCCCTCTGCAGCCTATCCACAGGCACAACAGCTTTTGGGATCTCTGCTTTCCCAGAGACTCAGCATGTCACGGTGCTCGCTCTCGGCAGAAGCTTTTTTCTGAAAAGGCAAACTTACGGCTCCTTCTCCCACAGGGAAGGTGCCAGCCCTGAAAACTAATGCAGTTTTTCACTATCCCTCTGCAGCCTATCCACAGGCACAACAGCTTTGGGGATCTCTGCTTTCCCAGAGACTCAGCATGTCACGGTGCTCGCTCTCGGCAGAAGCTTTTTTCTGAAAAGGCAAACTTACGGCTCCTTCTCCCACAGGGAAGGTGCCAGCCCTGAAAACTAATGCAGTTTTTCACTATCCCTCTGCAGCCTATCCACAGGCACAACAGCTTTGGGGATCTCTGCTTTCCCAGAGACTCAGCATGTCACGGTGCTCGCTCTCAGCAGAAGCTTTTTTCTGAAAAGGCAAACTTACGGCTCCTTCTCCCACAGGGAAGGTGCCAGCCCTGAAAACTAATGCAGTTTTTCACTATCCCTCTGCAGCCTATCCACAGGCACAACAGCTTTTGGGATCTCTGCTTTCCCAGAGACTCAGCATGTCACCGTGCTCGCTCTCGGCAGAAGCTTTTTTCTGAAAAGGCAAACTTACGGCTCCTTCTCCCACAGGGAAGGTGCCAGCCCTGAAAACTAATGCAGTTTTTCACTATCCCTCTGCAGCCTATCCACAGGCACAACAGCTTTGGGGATCTCTGCTTTCCCAGAGACTCAGCATGTCACGGTGCTCGCTCTCGGCAGAAGCTTTTTTCTGAAAAGGCAAACTTACGGCTCCTTCTCCCACAGGGAAGGTGCCAGCCCTGAAAACTAATGCAGTTTTTCACTATCCCTCTGCAGCCTATCCACAGGCACAACAGCTTTGGGGATCTCTGCTTTCCCAGAGACTCAGCATGTCACGGTGCTCGCTCTCGGCAGAAGCTTTTTTCTGAAAAGGCAAACTTACGGCTCCTTCTCCCACAGGGAAGGTGCCAGCCCTGAAAACTAATGCAGTTTTTCACTATCCCTCTGCAGCCTATCCACAGGCACAACAGCTTTGGGGATCTCTGCTTTCCCAGAGACTCAGCATGTCACGGTGCTCGCTCTCGGCAGAAGCTTTTTTCTGAAAAGGCAAACTTACGGCTCCTTCTCCCACAGGGAAGGTGCCAGCCCTGAAAACTAATGCAGTTTTTCACTATCCCTCTGCAGCCTATCCACAGGCACAACAGCTTTGGGGATCTCTGCTTTCCCAGAGACTCAGCATGTCACGGTGCTCGCTCTCGGCAGAAGCTTTTTTCTGAAAAGGCAAACTTACGGCTCCTTCTCCCACAGGGAAGGGGCCAGCCCTGAAAACTAATGCAGTTTTTCACTATCCCTCTGCAGCCTATCCACAGGCACAACAGCTTTGGGGATCTCTGCTTTCCCAGAGACTCAGCATGTCACGGTGCTCGCTCTCGGCAGAAGCTTTTTTCTGAAAAGGCAAACTTACGGCTCCTTCTCCCACAGGGAAGGTGCCAGCCCTGAAAACTAATGCAGTTTTTCACTATCCCTCTGCAGCCTATCCACAGGCACAACAGCTTTGGGGATCTCTGCTTTCCCAGAGACTCAGCATGTCACGGTGCTCGCTCTCGGCAGAAGCTTTTTTCTGAAAAGGCAAACTTACGGCTCCTTCTCCCACAGGGAAGGTGCCAGCCCTGAAAACTAATGCAGTTTTTCACTATCCCTCTGCAGCCTATCCACAGGCACAACAGCTTTTGGGATCTCTGCTTTCCCAGAGACTCAGCATGTCACGGTGCTCGTTCTCGGCAGAAGCTTTTTCTGAGAAGGCAAAAGTGTGGCTCCTTCTCCCACAAGGAAGGTGCTAGCCCTGAAAGATCTTGCTGGTATTCACTATCCTCCTGCAGCCTATCCACAGGCACAACAGCTTTTGGGATCTCTGCTTTCCCAGAGACTCAGCATGTCACGGTGCTCGCTCTCGGCAGAAGCTTTTTTCTGAAAAGGCAAACTTACGGCTCCTTCTCCCACAGGGAAGGTGCCAGCCCTGAAAACTAATGCAGTTTTTCACTATCCCTCTGCAGCCTATCCACAGGCACAACAGCTTTGGGGATCTCTGCTTTCCCAGAGACTCAGCATGTCACGGTGCTCACTCTCGCCAGAGCCTTTTTCTGAAAAGGCAAACTTACGGCTCCTTATCCCACAAGGAAGGTGCCAGCCCTGAAAGATCTTGCTGGTATTCACTATCCCTCTGCAGCCTATCCACAGGCACAACAGCTTTGGGGATCTCTGCTTTCCCAGAGACTCAGCATGTCACGGTGCTCGCTCTCGGCAGAAGCTTTTTTCTGAAAAGGCAAACTTACGGCTCCTTCTCCCACAGGGAAGGTGCCAGCCCCTGAAAACTAATGCAGTTTTTCACTATCCCTCTGCAGCCTATCCACAGGCACAACAGCTTTGGGGATCTCTGCTTTCCCAGAGACTCAGCATGTCACGGTGCTCGCTCTCGGTAGAGCCTTTTTCTGAAAAGGCAAACTTACGGCTCCTTCTCCCACAAGGAAGGTGCCTGCCCTGAAAGATCTTGCTGGTATTCACTATCCCTCTGCAGCCTATCCACAGGCACAACAGCTTTTGGGATCTCTGCTTTCCCAGAGACTCAGCATGTCACGGTGCTCGCTCTCGGCAGAAGCTTTTTTCTGAAAAGGCAAACTTACGGCTCCTTCTCCCACAGGGAAGGTGCCAGCCCTGAAAACTAATGCAGTTTTTCACTATCCCTCTGCAGCCTATCCACAGGCACAACAGCTTTGGGGATCTCTGCTTTCCCAGAGACTCAGCATGTCACGGTGCTCGCTCTCAGCAGAAGCTTTTTTCTGAAAAGGCAAACTTACGGCTCCTTCTCCCACAGGGAAGGTGCCAGCCCTGAAAACTAATGCAGTTTTTCACTATCCCTCTGCAGCCTATCCACAGGCACAACAGCTTTTGGGATCTCTGCTTTCCCAGAGACTCAGCATGTCACCGTGCTCGCTCTCGGCAGAAGCTTTTTTTCTGAAAAGGCAAACTTACGGCTCCTTCTCCCACAGGGAAGGTGCCAGCCCTGAAAACTAATGCAGTTTTTCACTATCCCTCTGCAGCCTATCCACAGGCACAACAGCTTTTGGGATCTCTGCTTTCCCAGAGACTCAGCATGTCACGGTGCTCGCTCTCGGCAGAAGCTTTTTTCTGAAAAGGCAAACTTACGGCTCCTTCTCCCACAGGGAAGGTGCCAGCCCTGAAAACTAATGCAGTTTTTCACTATCCCTCTGCAGCCTATCCACAGGCACAACAGCTTTGGGGATCTCTGCTTTCCCAGAGACTCAGCATGTCACGGTGCTCGCTCTCGGCAGAAGCTTTTTTCTGAAAAGGCAAACTTACGGCTCCTTCTCCCACAGGGAAGGTGCCAGCCCTGAAAACTAATGCAGTTTTTCACTATCCCTCTGCAGCCTATCCACAGGCACAACAGCTTTGGGGATCTCTGCTTTCCCAGAGACTCAGCATGTCACGGTGCTCGCTCTCGGCAGAAGCTTTTTTCTGAAAAGGCAAACTTACGGCTCCTTCTCCCACAGGGAAGGTGCCAGCCCTGAAAACTAATGCAGTTTTTCACTATCCCTCTGCAGCCTATCCACAGGCACAACAGCTTTGGGGATCTCTGCTTTCCAGAGACTCAGCATGTCACGGTGCTCGCTCTCGGCAGAAGCTTTTTTCTGAAAAGGCAAACTTACGCTCCTTCTCCCACAGGGAAGGTGCCAGCCCTGAAAACTAATGCAGTTTTTCACTATCCCTCTGCAGCCTATCCACAGGCACAACAGCTTTGGGGATCTCTGCTTTCCCAGAGACTCAGCATGTCACGGTGCTCGCTCTCAGCAGAAGCTTTTTTCTGAAAAGGCAACTTACGGCTCCTTCTCCCACAGGGAAGGTGCCAGCCCTGAAAACTAATGCAGTTTTTCACTATCCCTCTGCAGCCTATCCACAGGCACAACAGCTTTTGGGATCTCTGCTTTCCCAGAGACTCAGCATGTCACCGTGCTCGCTCTCGGCAGAAGCTTTTTTCTGAAAAGGCAAACTTACGGCTCCTTCTCCCACAGGGAAGGTGCCAGCCCTGAAAACTAATGCAGTTTTTCACTATCCCTCTGCAGCCTATCCACAGGCACAACAGCTTTTGGGATCTCTGCTTTCCCAGAGACTCAGCATGTCACGGTGCTCGCTCTCGGCAGAAGCTTTTTTCTGAAAAGGCAAACTTACGGCTCCTTCTCCCACAGGGAAGGTGCCAGCCCTGAAAACTAATGCAGTTTTTCACTATCCCTCTGCAGCCTATCCACAGGCACAACAGCTTTGGGGATCTCTGCTTTCCCAGAGACTCAGCATGTCACGGTGCTCGCTCTCGGCAGAGCCTTTTTCTGAAAAGGCAAACTTACGGCTCCTTCTCCCACAGGGAAGGTGCCAGCCCTGAAAGATCTTGCTGGTATTCACTATCCCTCTGCAGCCTATCCACAGGCACAACAGCTTTTGGGATCTCTGCTTTCCCAGAGACTCAGCATGTCACGGTGCTCGTTCTCGGCAGAAGCTTTTTTCTGAAAAGGCAAACTTACGGCTCCTTCTCCCACAGGGAAGGTGCCAGCCCTGAAAACTAATGCAGTTTTTCACTATCCCTCTGCAGCCTATCCACAGGCACAACAGCTTTGGGGATCTCTGCTTTCCCAGAGACTCAGCATGTCACGGTGCTCGCTCTCAGCAGAAGCTTTTTTCTGAAAAGGCAAACTTACGGCTCCTTCTCCCACAGGGAAGGTGCCAGCCCTGAAAACTAATGCAGTTTTTCACTATCCCTCTGCAGCCTATCCACAGGCACAACAGCTTTTGGGATCTCTGCTTTCCCAGAGACTCAGCATGTCACCGTGCTCGCTCTCGGCAGAAGCTTTTTTCTGAAAAGGCAAACTTACGGCTCCTTCTCCCACAGGGAAGGTGCCAGCCCTGAAAACTAATGCAGTTTTT
The DNA here is from genome assembly GCF_929443795.1 of Astur gentilis. Lineage (NCBI taxonomy): Eukaryota > Metazoa > Chordata > Aves > Accipitriformes > Accipitridae > Astur > Astur gentilis. The sequence continues at coordinate 12,968 of NW_026060929.1, forward strand.
CACTATCCCTCTGCAGCCTATCCACAGGCACAACAGCTTTTGGGATCTCTGCTTTCCCAGAGACTCAGCATGTCACGGTGCTCGCTCTCGGCAGAAGCTTTTTTCTGAAAAGGCAAACTTACGGCTCCTTCTCCCACAGGGAAGGTGCCAGCCCTGAAAACTAATGCAGTTTTTCACTATCCCTCTGCAGCCTATCCACAGGCACAACAGCTTTGGGGATCTCTGCTTTCCCAGAGACTCAGCATGTCACGGTGCTCGCTCTCGGCAGAAGCTTTTTTCTGAAAAGGCAAACTTACGGCTCCTTCTCCCACAGGGAAGGTGCCAGCCCTGAAAACTAATGCAGTTTTTCACTATCCCTCTGCAGCCTATCCACAGGCACAACAGCTTTGGGGATCTCTGCTTTCCCAGAGACTCAGCATGTCACGGTGCTCGCTCTCGGCAGAAGCTTTTTTCTGAAAAGGCAAACTTACGGCTCCTTCTCCCACAGGGAAGGTGCCAGCCCTGAAAACTAATGCAGTTTTTCACTATCCCTCTGCAGCCTATCCACAGGCACAACAGCTTTGGGGATCTCTGCTTTCCCAGAGACTCAGCATGTCACGGTGCTCGCTCTCGGCAGAAGCTTTTTTCTGAAAAGGCAAACTTACGGCTCCTTCTCCCACAGGGAAGGTGCCAGCCCTGAAAACTAATGCAGTTTTTCACTATCCCTCTGCAGCCTATCCACAGGCACAACAGCTTTGGGGATCTCTGCTTTCCCAGAGACTCAGCATGTCACGGTGCTCGCTCTCGGCAGAAGCTTTTTTCTGAAAAGGCAAACTTACGGCTCCTTCTCCCACAGGGAAGGTGCCAGCCCTGAAAACTAATGCAGTTTTTCACTATCCCTCTGCAGCCTATCCACAGGCACAACAGCTTTGGGGATCTCTGCTTTCCCAGAGACTCAGCATGTCACGGTGCTCGCTCTCGGCAGAAGCTTTTTTCTGAAAAGGCAAACTTACGGCTCCTTCTCCCACAGGGAAGGTGCCAGCCCTGAAAACTAATGCAGTTTTTCACTATCCCTCTGCAGCCTATCCACAGGCACAACAGCTTTGGGGATCTCTGCTTTCCCAGAGACTCAGCATGTCACGGTGCTCGCTCTCGGCAGAAGCTTTTTTCTGAAAAGGCAAACTTACGGCTCCTTCTCCCACAGGGAAGGTGCCAGCCCTGAAAACTAATGCAGTTTTTCACTATCCCTCTGCAGCCTATCCACAGGCACAACAGCTTTGGGGATCTCTGCTTTCCCAGAGACTCAGCATGTCACGGTGCTCGCTCTCGGCAGAAGCTTTTTTCTGAAAAGGCAAACTTACGGCTCCTTCTCCCACAGGGAAGGTGCCAGCCCTGAAAACTAATGCAGTTTTTCACTATCCCTCTGCAGCCTATCCACAGGCACAACAGCTTTGGGGATCTCTGCTTTCCCAGAGACTCAGCATGTCACGGTGCTCGCTCTCGGCAGAAGCTTTTTTCTGAAAAGGCAAACTTACGGCTCCTTCTCCCACAGGGAAGGTGCCAGCCCTGAAAACTAATGCAGTTTTTCACTATCCCTCTGCAGCCTATCCACAGGCACAACAGCTTTGGGGATCTCTGCTTTCCCAGAGACTCAGCATGTCACGGTGCTCGCTCTCGGCAGAAGCTTTTTTCTGAAAAGGCAAACTTACGGCTCCTTCTCCCACAGGGAAGGTGCCAGCCCTGAAAACTAATGCAGTTTTTCACTATCCCTCTGCAGCCTATCCACAGGCACAACAGCTTTGGGGATCTCTGCTTTCCCAGAGACTCAGCATGTCACGGTGCTCGCTCTCGGCAGAAGCTTTTTTCTGAAAAGGCAAACTTACGGCTCCTTCTCCCACAGGGAAGGTGCCAGCCCTGAAAACTAATGCAGTTTTTCACTATCCCTCTGCAGCCTATCCACAGGCACAACAGCTTTGGGGATCTCTGCTTTCCCAGAGACTCAGCATGTCACGGTGCTCACTCTCGCCAGAGCCTTTTCCTGAAAAGGCAAACTTACGGCTCCTTCTCCCACAAGGAAGGTGCCAGCCCTGAAAGATCTTGCTGGTATTCACTATCCCTCTGCAGCCTATCCACAGGCACAACAGCTTTTGGGATCTCTGCTTTCCCAGAGACTCAGCATGTCACGGTGCTCGCTCTCGGCAGAAGCTTTTTTCTGAAAAAGAAAACTTTCGGCTCCTTCTCCCTCAGGGAAGGTGCCAGCCCTGAAAACTAATGCAGTTTTTCACTATCCCTCTGCAGCCTATCCACAGGCACAACAGCTTTGGGGATCTCTGCTTTCCCAGAGACTCAGCATGTCACGGTGCTCGTTCTCGGCAGAAGCTTTTTTCTGAAAAGGCAAACTTACGGCTCCTTCTCCCACAGGGAAGGTGCCAGCCCTGAAAACTAATGCAGTTTTTCACTATCCCTCTGCAGCCTATCCACAGGCACAACAGCTTTGGGGATCTCTGCTTTCCCAGAGACTCAGCATGTCACGGTGCTCGCTCTCGGCAGAAGCTTTTTTCTGAAAAGGCAAACTTACGGCTCCTTCTCCCACAGGGAAGGTGCCAGCCCTGAAAACTAATGCAGTTTTTCACTATCCCTCTGCAGCCTATCCACAGGCACAACAGCTTTGGGGATCTCTGCTTTCCCAGAGACTCAGCATGTCACGGTGCTCGCTCTCGGCAGAAGCTTTTTTCTGAAAAGGCAAACTTACGGCTCCTTCTCCCACAGGGAAGGTGCCAGCCCTGAAAACTAATGCAGTTTTTCACTATCCCTCTGCAGCCTATCCACAGGCACAACAGCTTTGGGGATCTCTGCTTTCCCAGAGACTCAGCATGTCACGGTGCTCGCTCTCGGCAGAAGCTTTTTTCTGAAAAGGCAAACTTACGGCTCCTTCTCCCACAGGGAAGGTGCCAGCCCTGAAAACTAATGCAGTTTTTCACTATCCCTCTGCAGCCTATCCACAGGCACAACAGCTTTGGGGATCTCTGCTTTCCCAGAGACTCAGCATGTCACGGTGCTCGCTCTCGGCAGAAGCTTTTTTCTGAAAAGGCAAACTTACGGCTCCTTCTCCCACAGGGAAGGGGCCAGCCCTGAAAACTAATGCAGTTTTTCACTATCCCTCTGCAGCCTATCCACAGGCACAACAGCTTTGGGGATCTCTGCTTTCCCAGAGACTCAGCATGTCACGGTGCTCGCTCTCGGCAGAAGCTTTTTTCTGAAAAGGCAAACTTACGGCTCCTTCTCCCACAGGGAAGGTGCCAGCCCTGAAAACTAATGCAGTTTTTCACTATCCCTCTGCAGCCTATCCACAGGCACAACAGCTTTGGGGATCTCTGCTTTCCCAGAGACTCAGCATGTCACGGTGCTCGCTCTCGGCAGAGCCTTTTTCTGAAAAGGCAAACTTACGGCTCCTTCTCCCACAAGGAAGGTGCCAGCCCTGAAAGATCTTGCTGGTATTCACTATCCCTCTGCAGCCTATCCACAGGCACAACAGCTTTTGGGATCTCTGCTTTCCCAGAGACTCAGCATGTCACGGTGCTCGTTCTCGGCAGAAGCTTTTTTCTGAAAAGGCAAACTTACGGCTCCTTCTCCCACAGGGAAGGTGCCAGCCCTGAAAACTAATGCAGTTTTTCACTATCCCTCTGCAGCCTATCCACAGGCACAACAGCTTTGGGGATCTCTGCTTTCCCAGAGACTCAGCATGTCACGGTGCTCGCTCTCGGCAGAAGCTTTTTTCTGAAAAGGCAAACTTACGGCTCCTTCTCCCACAGGGAAGGTGCCAGCCCTGAAAACTAATGCAGTTTTTCACTATCCCTCTGCAGCCTATCCACAGGCACAACAGCTTTTGGGATCTCTGCTTTCCCAGAGACTCAGCATGTCACGGTGCTCGCTCTCGGCAGAAGCTTTTTTCTGAAAAGGCAAACTTACGGCTCCTTCTCCCACAGGGAAGGTGCCAGCCCTGAAAACTAATGCAGTTTTTCACTATCCCTCTGCAGCCTATCCACAGGCACAACAGCTGTGGGGATCTCTGCTTTCCCAGAGACTCAGCATGTCACGGTGCTCGCTCTCGGCAGAAGCTTTTTTCTGAAAAGGCAAACTTACGGCTCCTTCTCCCACAGGGAAGGTGCCAGCCCTGAAAACTAATGCAGTTTTTCACTATCCCTCTGCAGCCTATCCACAGGCACAACAGCTTTGGGGATCTCTGCTTTCCCAGAGACTCAGCATGTCACGGTGCTCGCTCTCGGCAGAAGCTTTTTTCTGAAAAGGCAAACTTACGGCTCCTTCTCCCACAGGGAAGGTGCCAGCCCTGAAAACTAATGCAGTTTTTCACTATCCCTCTGCAGCCTATCCACAGGCACAACAGCTTTGGGGATCTCTGCTTTCCCAGAGACTCAGCATGTCACGGTGCTCACTCTCGCCAGAGCCTTTTCCTGAAAAGGCAAACTTACGGCTCCTTCTCCCACAAGGAAGGTGCCAGCCCTGAAAGATCTTGCTGGTATTCACTATCCCTCTGCAGCCTATCCACAGGCACAACAGCTTTTGGGATCTCTGCTTTCCCAGAGACTCAGCATGTCACGGTGCTCGCTCTCGGCAGAAGCTTTTTTCTGAAAAGGCAAACTTACGGCTCCTTCTCCCACAAGGAAGGTGCCAGCCCTGAAAACTAATGCAGTTTTTCACTATCCCTCTGCAGCCTATCTACAGGCACAACAGCTTTGGGGATCTCTGCTTTCCCAGAGACTCAGCATGTCACGGTGCTCGCTCTCGGTAGAGCCTTTTTCTGAAAAGGCAAACTTACGGCTCCTTCTCCCACAAGGAAGGTGCCAGCCCTGAAAGATCTTGCTGGTATTCACTATCCCTCTGCAGCCTATCCACAGGCACAACAGCTTTTGGGATCTCTGCTTTCCCAGAGACTCAGCATGTCACGGTGCTCGTTCTCGGCAGAAGCTTTTTTCTGAAAAGGCAAACTTACGGCTCCTTCTCCCACAGGGAAGGTGCCAGCCCTGAAAACTAATGCAGTTTTTCACTATCCCTCTGCAGCCTATCCACAGGCACAACAGCTTTGGGGATCTCTGCTTTCCCAGAGACTCAGCATGTCACGGTGCTCGCTCTCGGCAGAAGCTTTTTTCTGAAAAGGCAAACTTACGGCTCCTTCTCCCACAGGGAAGGTGCCAGCCCTGAAAACTAATGCAGTTTTTCACTATCCCTCTGCAGCCTATCCACAGGCACAACAGCTTTGGGGATCTCTGCTTTCCCAGAGACTCAGCATGTCACGGTGCTCGCTCTCGGCAGAAGCTTTTTTCTGAAAAGGCAAACTTACGGCTCCTTCTCCCACAGGGAAGGTGCCAGCCCTGAAAACTAATGCAGTTTTTCACTATCCCTCTGCAGCCTATCCACAGGCACAACAGCTTTGGGGATCTCTGCTTTCCCAGAGACTCAGCATGTCACGGTGCTCGCTCTCGGCAGAAGCTTTTTTCTGAAAAGGCAAACTTACGGCTCCTTCTCCCACAGGGAAGGTGCCAGCCCTGAAAACTAATGCAGTTTTTCACTATCCCTCTGCAGCCTATCCACAGGCACAACAGCTTTTGGGATCTCTGCTTTCCCAGAGACTCAGCATGTCACGGTGCTCGTTCTCGGCAGAAGCTTTTTCTGAGAAGGCAAAAGTGTGGCTCCTTCTCCCACAAGGAAGGTGCTAGCCCTGAAAGATCTTGCTGGTATTCACTATCCTCCTGCAGCCTATCCACAGGCACAACAGCTTTGGGGATCTCTGCTTTCCCAGAGACTCAGCATGTCACGGTGCTCGCTCTCGGCAGAAGCTTTTTTCTGAAAAAGAAAACTTTCGGCTCCTTCTCCCTCAGGGAAGGTGCTAGCCCTGAAAACTAATGCAGTTTTTCACTATCCCTCTGCAGCCTATCTACAGGCACAACAGCTTTGGGGATCTCTGCTTTCCCAGAGACTCAGCATGTCACGGTGCTCGCTCTCGGTAGAGCCTTTTTCTGAAAAGGCAAACTTACGGCTCCTTCTCCCACAAGGAAGGTGCCAGCCCTGAAAGATCTTGCTGGTATTCACTATCCCTCTGCAGCCTATCCACAGGCACAACAGCTTTTGGGATCTCTGCTTTCCCAGAGACTCAGCATGTCACGGTGCTCGTTCTCGGCAGAAGCTTTTTTCTGAAAAGGCAAACTTACGGCTCCTTCTCCCACAGGGAAGGTGCCAGCCCTGAAAACTAATGCAGTTTTTCACTATCCCTCTGCAGCCTATCCACAGGCACAACAGCTTTTGGGATCTCTGCTTTCCCAGAGACTCAGCATGTCACGGTGCTCGCTCTCGGCAGAAGCTTTTTTCTGAAAAGGCAAACTTACGGCTCCTTCTCCCACAGGGAAGGTGCCAGCCCTGAAAACTAATGCAGTTTTTCACTATCCCTCTGCAGCCTATCCACAGGCACAACAGCTTTGGGGATCTCTGCTTTCCCAGAGACTCAGCATGTCACGGTGCTCGCTCTCGGCAGAAGCTTTTTTCTGAAAAGGCAAACTTACGGCTCCTTCTCCCACAGGGAAGGTGCCAGCCCTGAAAACTAATGCAGTTTTTCACTATCCCTCTGCAGCCTATCCACAGGCACAACAGCTTTGGGGATCTCTGCTTTCCCAGAGACTCAGCATGTCACGGTGCTCACTCTCGCCAGAGCCTTTTTCTGAAAAGGCAAACTTACGGCTCCTTCTCCCACAAGGAAGGTGCCAGCCCTGAAAGATCTTGCTGGTATTCACTATCCCTCTGCAGCCTATCCACAGGCACAACAGCTTTTGGGATCTCTGCTTTCCCAGAGACTCAGCATGTCACGGTGCTCGCTCTCGGCAGAAGCTTTTTTCTGAAAAGGCAAACTTACGGCTCCTTCTCCCACAGGGAAGGTGCCAGCCCTGAAAACTAATGCAGTTTTTCACTATCCCTCTGCAGCCTATCCACAGGCACAACAGCTTTGGGGATCTCTGCTTTCCCAGAGACTCAGCATGTCACGGTGCTCGCTCTCGGCAGAAGCTTTTTTCTGAAAAGGCAAACTTACGGCTCCTTCTCCCACAGGGAAGGTGCCAGCCCTGAAAACTCATGCAGTTTTTCACTCTCCCTCTGCAGCCTATCCACAGGCACAACAGCTTTGGGGATCTCTGCTTTCCCAGAGACTCAGCATGTCACGGTGCTCACTCTCGCCAGAGCCTTTTCCTGAAAAGGCAAACTTACGGCTCCTTCTCCCACAAGGAAGGTGCCAGCCCTGAAAGATCTTGCTGGTATTCACTATCCCTCTGCAGCCTATCCACAGGCACAACAGCTTTTGGGATCTCTGCTTTCCCAGAGACTCAGCATGTCACGGTGCTCGCTCTCGGCAGAAGCTTTTTTCTGAAAGGGCAAACTTACGGCTCCTTCTCCCACAGGGAAGGTGCCAGCCCTGAAAACTAATGCAGTTTTTCACTATCCCTCTGCAGCCTATCCACAGGCACAACAGCTTTTGGGATCTCTGCTTTCCCAGAGACTCAGCATGTCACGGTGCTCGTTCTCGGCAGAAGCTTTTTCTGAGAAGGCAAAAGTGTGGCTCCTTCTCCCACAAGGAAGGTGCTAGCCCTGAAAGATCTTGCTGGTATTCACTATCCTCCTGCAGCCTATCCACAGGCACAACAGCTTTGGGGATCTCTGCTTTCCCAGAGACTCAGCATGTCACGGTGCTCGCTCTCGGCAGAAGCTTTTTTCTGAAAAAGAAAACTTTCGGCTCCTTCTCCCTCAGGGAAGGTGCTAGCCCTGAAAACTAATGCAGTTTTTCACTATCCCTCTGCAGCCTATCTACAGGCACAACAGCTTTGGGGATCTCTGCTTTCCCAGAGACTCAGCATGTCACGGTGCTCACTCTCGGCAGAGCCTTTTCCTGAAAAGGCAAACTTACGGCTCCTTCTCCCACAAGGAAGGTGCCAGCCCTGAAAGATCTTGCTGGTATTCACTATCCCTCTGCAGCCTATCCACAGGCACAACAGCTTTTGGGATCTCTGCTTTCCCAGAGACTCAGCATGTCACGGTGCTCGCTCTCGGCAGAAGCTTTTTTCTGAAAAAGAAAACTTTCGGCTCCTTCTCCCTCAGGGAAGGTGCTAGCCCTGAAAACTAATGCAGTTTTTCACTATCCCTCTGCAGCCTATCCACAGGCACAACAGCTTTGGGGATCTCTGCTTTCCCAGAGACTCAGCATGTCACGGTGCTCGCTCTCGGTAGAGCCTTTTTCTGAAAAGGCAAACTTACGGCTCCTTCTCCCACAAGGAAGGTGCCAGCCCTGAAAGATCTTGCTGGTATTCACTATCCCTCTGCAGCCTATCCACAGGCACAACAGCTTTTGGGATCTCTGCTTTCCCAGAGACTCAGCATGTCACGGTGCTCGTTCTCGGCAGAAGCTTTTTTCTGAAAAGGCAAACTTACGGCTCCTTCTCCCACAGGGAAGGTGCCAGCCCTGAAAACTAATGCAGTTTTTCACTATCCCTCTGCAGCCTATCCACAGGCACAACAGCTTTTGGGATCTCTGCTTTCCCAGAGACTCAGCATGTCACGGTGCTCGCTCTCGGCAGAAGCTTTTTTCTGAAAAGGCAAACTTACGGCTCCTTCTCCCACAGGGAAGGTGCCAGCCCTGAAAACTAATGCAGTTTTTCACTATCCCTCTGCAGCCTATCCACAGGCACAACAGCTTTGGGGATCTCTGCTTTCCCAGAGACTCAGCATGTCACGGTGCTCGCTCTCGGCAGAAGCTTTTTTCTGAAAAGGCAAACTTACGGCTCCTTCTCCCACAGGGAAGGTGCCAGCCCTGAAAACTAATGCAGTTTTTCACTATCCCTCTGCAGCCTATCCACAGGCACAACAGCTTTGGGGATCTCTGCTTTCCCAGAGACTCAGCATGTCACGGTGCTCGCTCTCGGCAGAAGCTTTTTTCTGAAAAGGCAAACTTACGGCTCCTTCTCCCACAGGGAAGGTGCCAGCCCTGAAAACTAATGCAGTTTTTCACTATCCCTCTGCAGCCTATCCACAGGCACAACAGCTTTTGGGATCTCTGCTTTCCCAGAGACTCAGCATGTCACGGTGCTCGTTCTCGGCAGAAGCTTTTTCTGAGAAGGCAAAAGTGTGGCTCCTTCTCCCACAAGGAAGGTGCTAGCCCTGAAAGATCTTGCTGGTATTCACTATCCTCCTGCAGCCTATCCACAGGCACAACAGCTTTGGGGATCTCTGCTTTCCCAGAGACTCAGCATGTCACGGTGCTCGCTCTCGGCAGAAGCTTTTTTCTGAAAAGGCAAACTTACGGCTCCTTCTCCCACAGGGAAGGTGCCAGCCCTGAAAACTAATGCAGTTTTTCACTATCCCTCTGCAGCCTATCCACAGGCACAACAGCTTTTGGGATCTCTGCTTTCCCAGAGACTCAGCATGTCACGGTGCTTGCTCTCGGCAGAAGCTTTTTTCTGAAAAGGCAAACTTACGGCTCCTTCTCCCACAGGGAAGGTGCCAGCCCTGAAAACTAATGCAGTTTTTCACTATCCCTCTGCAGCCTATCCACAGGCACAACAGCTTTGGGGATCTCTGCTTTCCCAGAGACTCAGCATGTCACGGTGCTCGCTCTCGGCAGAAGCTTTTTTCTGAAAAGGCAAACTTACGGCTCCTTCTCCCACAGGGAAGGTGCCAGCCCTGAAAACTAATGCAGTTTTTCACTATCCCTCTGCAGCCTATCCACAGGCACAACAGCTTTGGGGATCTCTGCTTTCCCAGAGACTCAGCATGTCACGGTGCTCGCTCTCGGCAGAAGCTTTTTTCTGAAAAGGCAAACTTACGGCTCCTTCTCCCACAGGGAAGGTGCCAGCCCTGAAAACTAATGCAGTTTTTCACTATCCCTCTGCAGCCTATCCACAGGCACAACAGCTTTGGGGATCTCTGCTTTCCCAGAGACTCAGCATGTCACGGTGCTCGCTCTCGGCAGAAGCTTTTTTCTGAAAAGGCAAACTTACGGCTCCTTCTCCCACAGGGAAGGTGCCAGCCCTGAAAACTAATGCAGTTTTTCACTATCCCTCTGCAGCCTATCCACAGGCACAACAGCTTTGGGGATCTCTGCTTTCCCAGAGACTCAGCATGTCACGGTGCTCGCTCTCGGCAGAAGCTTTTTTCTGAAAAGGCAAACTTACGGCTCCTTCTCCCACAAGGAAGGTGCCAGCCCTGAAAGATCTTGCTGGTATTCACTATCCCTCTGCAGCCTATCTTTAGCCGCAACAGCATTGGGGATCTCTGCTTTCCCAGAGACTCAGCATGTCACGGTGCTCGTTCTTGGCAGAAGCTTTTTCTGAGAAGGCAAACGTCTGGCTCCTTCTCCAGCAAGGCAATTGCCAGGCCTGAAAGATTTTGTGGTCTTCACCGCCACCTGCAGCCTATCCACAGGCACAACAGCACTGGGGATCCTTTAGCCGCAGCAGCACTGGGGATCTCTGCTTTCCCAGAGACTCAGCATGTCACGGTGCTCGTTCTCGGCAGAAGCTTTTTCTGAGAAGGCAAAAGTGTGGCTCCTTCTCCCACAAGGAAGGTGCTAGCCCTGAAAGATCTTGCTGGTATTCACTATCCCTCTGCAGCCTATCCACAGGCACAACAGCTTTGGGGATCTCTGCTTTCCCAGAGACTCAGCATGTCACGGTGCTCGCTCTCGGCAGAAGCTTTTTTCTGAAAAGGCAAACTTACGGCTCCTTCTCCCACAGGGAAGGTGCCAGCCCTGAAAACTAATGCAGTTTTTCACTATCCCTCTGCAGCCTATCCACAGGCACAACAGCTTTGGGGATCTCTGCTTTCCCAGAGACTCAGCATGTCACGGTGCTCGCTCTCGGCAGAAGCTTTTTTCTGAAAAGGCAAACTTACGGCTCCTTCTCCCACAGGGAAGGTGCCAGCCCTGAAAACTAATGCAGTTTTTCACTATCCCTCTGCAGCCTATCCACAGGCACAACAGCTTTGGGGATCTCTGCTTTCCCAGAGACTCAGCATGTCACGGTGCTCGCTCTCGGCAGAAGCTTTTTTCTGAAAAGGCAAACTTACGGCTCCTTCTCCCACAAGGAAGGTGCCAGCCCTGAAAGTTTATGCTGGTCTTCACTATCCCCCTGCAGCCTATCTTTAGCCGCAACAGCATTGGGGATCTCTGCTTTCCCAGAGACTCAGCATGTCACGGTGCTCACTCTCGCCAGAGCCTTTTTCTGAAAAGGCAAACTTACGGCTCCTTCTCCCACAAGGAAGGTGCCAGCCCTGAAAGATCTTGCTGGTATTCACTATCCCTCTGCAGCCTATCTTTAGCCGCAACAGCATTGGGGATCTCTGCTTTCCCAGAGACTCAGCATGTCACGGTGCTCGTTCTCGGCAGAAGCTTTTTCTGAGAAGGCAAACTTACGGCTCCTTCTCCCACAGGGAAGGTGCCAGCCCTGAAAACTAATGCAGTTTTTCACTATCCCTCTGCAGCCTATCCACAGGCACAACAGCTTTGGGGATCTCTGCTTTCCCAGAGACTCAGCATGTCACGGTGCTCGCTCTCGGCAGAAGCTTTTTTCTGAAAAGGCAAACTTACGGCTCCTTCTCCCACAGGGAAGGTGCCAGCCCTGAAAACTAATGCAGTTTTTCACTATCCCTCTGCAGCCTATCCACAGGCACAACAGCTTTGGGGATCTCTGCTTTCCCAGAGACTCAGCATGTCACGGTGCTCGCTCTCGGCAGAAGCTTTTTTCTGAAAAGGCAAACTTACGGCTCCTTCTCCCACAGGGAAGGTGCCAGCCCTGAAAACTAATGCAGTTTTTCACTATCCCTCTGCAGCCTATCCACAGGCACAACAGCTTTGGGGATCTCTGCTTTCCCAGAGACTCAGCATGTCACGGTGCTCGCTCTCGGCAGAAGCTTTTTTCTGAAAAGGCAAACTTACGGCTCCTTCTCCCACAGGGAAGGTGCCAGCCCTGAAAACTAATGCAGTTTTTCACTATCCCTCTGCAGCCTATCCACAGGCACAACAGCTTTGGGGATCTCTGCTTTCCCAGAGACTCAGCATGTCACGGTGCTCGCTCTCGGCAGAAGCTTTTTTCTGAAAAGGCAAACTTACGGCTCCTTCTCCCACAGGGAAGGTGCCAGCCCTGAAAACTAATGCAGTTTTTCACTATCCCTCTGCAGCCTATCCACAGGCACAACAGCTTTGGGGATCTCTGCTTTCCCAGAGACTCAGCATGTCACGGTGCTCGCTCTCGGCAGAAGCTTTTTTCTGAAAAGGCAAACTTACGGCTCCTTCTCCCACAGGGAAGGTGCCAGCCCTGAAAACTAATGCAGTTTTTCACTATCCCTCTGCAGCCTATCCACAGGCACAACAGCTTTGGGGATCTCTGCTTTCCCAGAGACTCAGCATGTCACGGTGCTCGCTCTCGGCAGAAGCTTTTTTCTGAAAAGGCAAACTTACGGCTCCTTCTCCCACAGGGAAGGTGCCAGCCCTGAAAACTAATGCAGTTTTTCACTATCCCTCTGCAGCCTATCCACAGGCACAACAGCTTTGGGGATCTCTGCTTTCCCAGAGACTCAGCATGTCACGGTGCTCGCTCTCGGCAGAAGCTTTTTTCTGAAAAGGCAAACTTACGGCTCCTTCTCCCACAGGGAAGGTGCCAGCCCTGAAAACTAATGCAGTTTTTCACTATCCCTCTGCAGCCTATCCACAGGCACAACAGCTTTGGGGATCTCTGCTTTCCCAGAGACTCAGCATGTCACGGTGCTCGCTCTCGGCAGAAGCTTTTTTCTGAAAAGGCAAACTTACGGCTCCTTCTCCCACAGGGAAGGTGCCAGCCCTGAAAACTAATGCAGTTTTTCACTATCCCTCTGCAGCCTATCCACAGGCACAACAGCTTTGGGGATCTCTGCTTTCCCAGAGACTCAGCATGTCACGGTGCTCGCTCTCGGCAGAAGCTTTTTTCTGAAAAGGCAAACTTACGGCTCCTTCTCCCACAGGGAAGGTGCCAGCCCTGAAAACTAATGCAGTTTTTCACTATCCCTCTGCAGCCTATCCACAGGCACAACAGCTTTGGGGATCTCTGCTTTCCCAGAGACTCAGCATGTCACGGTGCTCGCTCTCGGCAGAAGCTTTTTTCTGAAAAGGCAAACTTACGGCTCCTTCTCCCACAGGGAAGGTGCCAGCCCTGAAAACTAATGCAGTTTTTCACTATCCCTCTGCAGCCTATCCACAGGCACAACAGCTTTTGGGATCTCTGCTTTCCCAGAGACTCAGCATGTCACGGTGCTCGCTCTCGGCAGAAGCTTTTGTCTGAAAAGGCAAACTTACGGCTCCTTCTCCCACAGGGAAGGTGCCAGCCCTGAAAACTAATGCAGTTTTTCACTATCCCTCTGCAGCCTATCCACAGGCACAACAGCTTTGGGGATCTCTGCTTTCCCAGAGACTCAGCATGTCACGGTGCTCGCTCTCGGCAGAAGCTTTTTTCTGAAAAGGCAAACTTACGGCTCCTTCTCCCACAGGGAAGGTGCCAGCCCTGAAAACTAATGCAGTTTTTCACTATCCCTCTGCAGCCTATCCACAGGCACAACAGCTTTGGGGATCTCTGCTTTCCCAGAGACTCAGCATGTCACGGTGCTCGCTCTCGGCAGAAGCTTTTTTCTGAAAAGGCAAACTTACGGCTCCTTCTCCCACAGGGAAGGTGCCAGCCCTGAAAACTAATGCAGTTTTTCACTATCCCTCTGCAGCCTATCCACAGGCACAACAGCTTTGGGGATCTCTGCTTTCCCAGAGACTCAGCATGTCACGGTGCTCACTCTCGCCAGAGCCTTTTCCTGAAAAGGCAAACTTACGGCTCCTTCTCCCACAAGGAAGGTGCCAGCCCTGAAAGATCTTGCTGGTATTCACTATCCCTCTGCAGCCTATCCACAGGCACAACAGCTTTTGGGATCTCTGCTTTCCCAGAGACTCAGCATGTCACGGTGCTCGCTCTCGGCAGAAGCTTTTTTCTGAAAAAGAAAACTTTCGGCTCCTTCTCCCTCAGGGAAGGTGCCAGCCCTGAAAACTAATGCAGTTTTACACTATCCCTCTGCAGCCTATCCACAGGCACAACAGCTTTGGGGATCTCTGCTTTCCCAGAGACTCAGCATGTCACGGTGCTCGCTCTCGGTAGAGCCTTTTTCTGAAAAGGCAAACTTACGGCTCCTTCTCCCACAAGGAAGGTGCCAGCCCTGAAAGATCTTGCTGGTATTCACTATCCCTCTGCAGCCTATCCACAGGCACAACAGCTTTTGGGATCTCTGCTTTCCCAGAGACTCAGCATGTCACGGTGCTCGTTCTCGGCAGAAGCTTTTTTCTGAAAAGGCAAACTTACGGCTCCTTCTCCCACAGGGAAGGTGCCAGCCCTGAAAACTAATGCAGTTTTTCACTATCCCTCTGCAGCCTATCCACAGGCACAACAGCTTTTGGGATCTCTGCTTTCCCAGAGACTCAGCATGTCACGGTGCTCGCTCTCGGCAGAAGCTTTTTTCTGAAAAGGCAAACTTACGGCTCCTTCTCCCACAGGGAAGGTGCCAGCCCTGAAAACTAATGCAGTTTTTCACTATCCCTCTGCAGCCTATCCACAGGCACAACAGCTTTGGGGATCTCTGCTTTCCCAGAGACTCAGCATGTCACGGTGCTCGCTCTCGGCAGAAGCTTTTTTCTGAAAAGGCAAACTTACGGCTCCTTCTCCCACAGGGAAGGTGCCAGCCCTGAAAACTAATGCAGTTTTTCACTATCCCTCTGCAGCCTATCCACAGGCACAACAGCTTTGGGGATCTCTGCTTTCCCAGAGACTCAGCATGTCACGGTGCTCGCTCTCGGCAGAAGCTTTTTTCTGAAAAGGCAAACTTACGGCTCCTTCTCCCACAGGGAAGGTGCCAGCCCTGAAAACTAATGCAGTTTTTCACTATCCCTCTGCAGCCTATCCACAGGCACAACAGCTTTGGGGATCTCTGCTTTCCCAGAGACTCAGCATGTCACGGTGCTCGCTCTCGGCAGAAGCTTTTTTCTGAAAAGGCAAACTTACGGCTCCTTCTCCCACAGGGAAGGTGCCAGCCCTGAAAACTAATGCAGTTTTTCACTATCCCTCTGCAGCCTATCCACAGGCACAACAGCTTTGGGGATCTCTGCTTTCCCAGAGACTCAGCATGTCACGGTGCTCGCTCTCGGCAGAAGCTTTTTTCTGAAAAGGCAAACTTACGGCTCCTTCTCCCACAGGGAAGGTGCCAGCCCTGAAAACTAATGCAGTTTTTCACTATCCCTCTGCAGCCTATCCACAGGCACAACAGCTTTGGGGATCTCTGCTTTCCCAGAGACTCAGCATGTCACGGTGCTCGCTCTCGGCAGAAGCTTTTTTCTGAAAAGGCAAACTTACGGCTCCTTCTCCCACAGGGAAGGTGCCAGCCCTGAAAACTAATGCAGTTTTTCACTATCCCTCTGCAGCCTATCCACAGGCACAACAGCTTTGGGGATCTCTGCTTTCCCAGAGACTCAGCATGTCACGGTGCTCGCTCTCGGCAGAAGCTTTTTTCTGAAAAGGCAAACTTACGGCTCCTTCTCCCACAGGGAAGGTGCCAGCCCTGAAAACTAATGCAGTTTTTCACTATCCCTCTGCAGCCTATCCACAGGCACAACAGCTTTGGGGATCTCTGCTTTCCCAGAGACTCAGCATGTCACGGTGCTCGCTCTCGGCAGAAGCTTTTTTCTGAAAAGGCAAACTTACGGCTCCTTCTCCCACAGGGAAGGTGCCAGCCCTGAAAACTAATGCAGTTTTTCACTATCCCTCTGCAGCCTATCCACAGGCACAACAGCTTTTGGGATCTCTGCTTTCCCAGAGACTCAGCATGTCACGGTGCTCGTTCTCGGCAGAAGCTTTTTTCTGAAAAGGCAAACTTACGGCTCCTTCTCCCACAGGGAAGGTGCCAGCCCTGAAAACTAATGCAGTTTTTCACTATCCCTCTGCAGCCTATCCACAGGCACAACAGCTTTGGGGATCTCTGCTTTCCCAGAGACTCAGCATGTCACGGTGCTCGCTCTCGGCAGAAGCTTTTTTCTGAAAAGGCAAACTTACGGCTCCTTCTCCCACAGGGAAGGTGCCAGCCCTGAAAACTAATGCAGTTTTTCACTATCCCTCTGCAGCCTATCCACAGGCACAACAGCTTTGGGGATCTCTGCTTTCCCAGAGACTCAGCATGTCACGGTGCTCGCTCTCGGCAGAAGCTTTTTTCTGAAAAGGCAAACTTACGGCTCCTTCTCCCACAGGGAAGGTGCCAGCCCTGAAAACTAATGCAGTTTTTCACTATCCCTCTGCAGCCTATCCACAGGCACAACAGCTTTGGGGATCTCTGCTTTCCCAGAGACTCAGCATGTCACGGTGCTCGCTCTCGGCAGAAGCTTTTTTCTGAAAAGGCAAACTTACGGCTCCTTCTCCCACAGGGAAGGTGCCAGCCCTGAAAACTAATGCAGTTTTTCACTATCCCTCTGCAGCCTATCCACAGGCACAACAGCTTTGGGGATCTCTGCTTTCCCAGAGACTCAGCATGTCACGGTGCTCGCTCTCGGCAGAAGCTTTTTTCTGAAAAGGCAAACTTACGGCTCCTTCTCCCACAGGGAAGGTGCCAGCCCTGAAAACTAATGCAGTTTTTCACTATCCCTCTGCAGCCTATCCACAGGCACAACAGCTTTGGGGATCTCTGCTTTCCCAGAGACTCAGCATGTCACGGTGCTCGCTCTCGGCAGAAGCTTTTTTCTGAAAAGGCAAACTTACGGCTCCTTCTCCCACAGGGAAGGTGCCAGCCCTGAAAACTAATGCAGTTTTTCACTATCCCTCTGCAGCCTATCCACAGGCACAACAGCTTTGGGGATCTCTGCTTTCCCAGAGACTCAGCATGTCACGGTGCTCGCTCTCGGCAGAAGCTTTTTTCTGAAAAGGCAAACTTACGGCTCCTTCTCCCACAGGGAAGGTGCCAGCCCTGAAAACTAATGCAGTTTTTCACTATCCCTCTGCAGCCTATCCACAGGCACAACAGCTTTGGGGATCTCTGCTTTCCCAGAGACTCAGCATGTCACGGTGCTCGCTCTCGGCAGAAGCTTTTTTCTGAAAAGGCAAACTTACGGCTCCTTCTCCCACAGGGAAGGTGCCAGCCCTGAAAACTAATGCAGTTTTTCACTATCCCTCTGCAGCCTATCCACAGGCACAACAGCTTTGGGGATCTCTGCTTTCCCAGAGACTCAGCATGTCACGGTGCTCGCTCTCGGCAGAAGCTTTTTTCTGAAAAGGCAAACTTACGGCTCCT
Organism: Astur gentilis; assembly: GCF_929443795.1. Classification (NCBI taxonomy): domain Eukaryota; kingdom Metazoa; phylum Chordata; class Aves; order Accipitriformes; family Accipitridae; genus Astur; species Astur gentilis. Next base: position 30,329 of record NW_026060929.1, read on the forward strand.
TCTCCCACAGGGAAGGTGCCAGCCCTGAAAACTAATGCAGTTTTTCACTATCCCTCTGCAGCCTATCCACAGGCACAACAGCTTTGGGGATCTCTGCTTTCCCAGAGACTCAGCATGTCACGGTGCTCGCTCTCGGCAGAAGCTTTTTTCTGAAAAGGCAAACTTACGGCTCCTTCTCCCACAGGGAAGGTGCCAGCCCTGAAAACTAATGCAGTTTTTCACTATCCCTCTGCAGCCTATCCACAGGCACAACAGCTTTGGGGATCTCTGCTTTCCCAGAGACTCAGCATGTCACGGTGCTCGCTCTCGGCAGAAGCTTTTTTCTGAAAAGGCAAACTTACGGCTCCTTCTCCCACAGGGAAGGTGCCAGCCCTGAAAACTAATGCAGTTTTTCACTATCCCTCTGCAGCCTATCCACAGGCACAACAGCTTTGGGGATCTCTGCTTTCCCAGAGACTCAGCATGTCACGGTGCTCGTTCTCGGCAGAAGCTTTTTTCTGAAAAGGCAAACTTACGGCTCCTTCTCCCACAGGGAAGGTGCCAGCCCTGAAAACTAATGCAGTTTTTCACTATCCCTCTGCAGCCTATCCACAGGCACAACAGCTTTTGGGATCTCTGCTTTCCCAGAGACTCAGCATGTCACGGTGCTCGCTCTCGGCAGAAGCTTTTTTCTGAAAAGGCAAACTTACGGCTCCTTCTCCCACAGGGAAGGTGCCAGCCCTGAAAACTAATGCAGTTTTTCACTATCCCTCTGCAGCCTATCCACAGGCACAACAGCTTTGGGGATCTCTGCTTTCCCAGAGACTCAGCATGTCACGGTGCTCGCTCTCGGCAGAAGCTTTTTTCTGAAAAGGCAAACTTACGGCTCCTTCTCCCACAGGGAAGGTGCCAGCCCTGAAAACTAATGCAGTTTTTCACTATCCCTCTGCAGCCTATCCACAGGCACAACAGCTTTGGGGATCTCTGCTTTCCCAGAGACTCAGCATGTCACGGTGCTCGCTCTCGGCAGAAGCTTTTTTCTGAAAAGGCAAACTTACGGCTCCTTCTCCCACAGGGAAGGTGCCAGCCCTGAAAACTAATGCAGTTTTTCACTATCCCTCTGCAGCCTATCCACAGGCACAACAGCTTTGGGGATCTCTGCTTTCCCAGAGACTCAGCATGTCACGGTGCTCGCTCTCGGCAGAAGCTTTTTTCTGAAAAGGCAAACTTACGGCTCCTTCTCCCACAGGGAAGGTGCCAGCCCTGAAAACTCATGCAGTTTTTCACTATCCCTCTGCAGCCTATCCACAGGCACAACAGCTTTGGGGATCTCTGCTTTCCCAGAGACTCAGCATGTCACGGTGCTCGCTCTCGGCAGAAGCTTTTTTCTGAAAAGGCAAACTTACGGCTCCTTCTCCCACAGGGAAGGTGCCAGCCCTGAAAACTAATGCAGTTTTTCACTATCCCTCTGCAGCCTATCCACAGGCACAACAGCTTTGGGGATCTCTGCTTTCCCAGAGACTCAGCATGTCACGGTGCTCGCTCTCGGCAGAAGCTTTTTTCTGAAAAGGCAAACTTACGGCTCCTTCTCCCACAGGGAAGGTGCCAGCCCTGAAAACTAATGCAGTTTTTCACTATCCCTCTGCAGCCTATCCACAGGCACAACAGCTTTGGGGATCTCTGCTTTCCCAGAGACTCAGCATGTCACGGTGCTCGCTCTCGGCAGAAGCTTTTTTCTGAAAAGGCAAACTTACGGCTCCTTCTCCCACAGGGAAGGTGCCAGCCCTGAAAACTAATGCAGTTTTTCACTATCCCTCTGCAGCCTATCCACAGGCACAACAGCTTTGGGGATCTCTGCTTTCCCAGAGACTCAGCATGTCACGGTGCTCGCTCTCGGCAGAAGCTTTTTTCTGAAAAGGCAAACTTACGGCTCCTTCTCCCACAGGGAAGGTGCCAGCCCTGAAAACTAATGCAGTTTTTCACTATCCCTCTGCAGCCTATCCACAGGCACAACAGCTTTGGGGATCTCTGCTTTCCCAGAGACTCAGCATGTCACGGTGCTCGCTCTCGGCAGAAGCTTTTTTCTGAAAAGGCAAACTTACGGCTCCTTCTCCCACAGGGAAGGTGCCAGCCCTGAAAACTAATGCAGTTTTTCACTATCCCTCTGCAGCCTATCCACAGGCACAACAGCTTTGGGGATCTCTGCTTTCCCAGAGACTCAGCATGTCACGGTGCTCGCTCTCGGCAGAAGCTTTTTTCTGAAAAGGCAAACTTACGGCTCCTTCTCCCACAGGGAAGGTGCCAGCCCTGAAAACTAATGCAGTTTTTCACTATCCCTCTGCAGCCTATCCACAGGCACAACAGCTTTGGGGATCTCTGCTTTCCCAGAGACTCAGCATGTCACGGTGCTCGCTCTCGGCAGAAGCTTTTTTCTGAAAAGGCAAACTTACGGCTCCTTCTCCCACAGGGAAGGTGCCAGCCCTGAAAACTAATGCAGTTTTTCACTATCCCTCTGCAGCCTATCCACAGGCACAACAGCTTTGGGGATCTCTGCTTTCCCAGAGACTCAGCATGTCACGGTGCTCGCTCTCGGCAGAAGCTTTTTTCTGAAAAGGCAAACTTACGGCTCCTTCTCCCACAGGGAAGGTGCCAGCCCTGAAAACTAATGCAGTTTTTCACTATCCCTCTGCAGCCTATCCACAGGCACAACAGCTTTGGGGATCTCTGCTTTCCCAGAGACTCAGCATGTCACGGTGCTCGCTCTCGGCAGAAGCTTTTTTCTGAAAAGGCAAACTTACGGCTCCTTCTCCCACAGGGAAGGTGCCAGCCCTGAAAACTAATGCAGTTTTTCACTATCCCTCTGCAGCCTATCCACAGGCACAACAGCTTTGGGGATCTCTGCTTTCCCAGAGACTCAGCATGTCACGGTGCTCGCTCTCGGCAGAAGCTTTTTTCTGAAAAGGCAAACTTACGGCTCCTTCTCCCACAGGGAAGGTGCCAGCCCTGAAAACTAATGCAGTTTTTCACTATCCCTCTGCAGCCTATCCACAGGCACAACAGCTTTGGGGATCTCTGCTTTCCCAGAGACTCAGCATGTCACGGTGCTCGGTCTCGGCAGAAGCTTTTTTCTGAAAAGGCAAACTTACGGCTCCTTCTCCCACAGGGAAGGTGCCAGCCCTGAAAACTAATGCAGTTTTTCACTATCCCTCTGCAGCCTATCCACAGGCACAACAGCTTTTGGGATCTCTGCTTTCCCAGAGACTCAGCATGTCACGGTGCTCGCTCTCGGCAGAAGCTTTTTTCTGAAAAGGCAAACTTACGGCTCCTTCTCCCACAGGGAAGGTGCCAGCCCTGAAAACTAATGCAGTTTTTCACTATCCCTCTGCAGCCTATCCACAGGCACAACAGCTTTGGGGATCTCTGCTTTCCCAGAGACTCAGCATGTCACGGTGCTCGCTCTCGGCAGAAGCTTTTTTCTGAAAAGGCAAACTTACGGCTCCTTCTCCCACAGGGAAGGTGCCAGCCCTAAAAACTAATGCAGTTTTTCACTATCCCTCTGCAGCCTATCCACAGGCACAACAGCTTTGGGGATCTCTGCTTTCCCAGAGACTCAGCATGTCACGGTGCTCGCTCTCGGCAGAAGCTTTTTTCTGAAAAGGCAAACTTACGGCTCCTTCTCCCACAGGGAAGGTGCCAGCCCTGAAAACTAATGCAGTTTTTCACTATCCCTCTGCAGCCTATCCACAGGCACAACAGCTTTGGGGATCTCTGCTTTCCCAGAGACTCAGCATGTCACGGTGCTCGCTCTCGGCAGAAGCTTTTTTCTGAAAAGGCAAACTTACGGCTCCTTCTCCCACAGGGAAGGTGCCAGCCCTGAAAACTAATGCAGTTTTTCACTATCCCTCTGCAGCCTATCCACAGGCACAACAGCTTTGGGGATCTCTGCTTTCCCAGAGACTCAGCATGTCACGGTGCTCGCTCTCGGCAGAAGCTTTTTTCTGAAAAGGCAAACTTACGGCTCCTTCTCCCACAGGGAAGGTGCCAGCCCTGAAAACTAATGCAGTTTTTCACTATCCCTCTGCAGCCTATCCACAGGCACAACAGCTTTGGGGATCTCTGCTTTCCCAGAGACTCAGCATGTCACGGTGCTCGCTCTCGGCAGAAGCTTTTTTCTGAAAAGGCAAACTTACGGCTCCTTCTCCCACAGGGAAGGTGCCAGCCCTGAAAACTAATGCAGTTTTTCACTATCCCTCTGCAGCCTATCCACAGGCACAACAGCTTTGGGGATCTCTGCTTTCCCAGAGACTCAGCATGTCACGGTGCTCGCTCTCGGCAGAAGCTTTTTTCTGAAAAGGCAAACTTACGGCTCCTTCTCCCACAGGGAAGGTGCCAGCCCTGAAAACTAATGCAGTTTTTCACTATCCCTCTGCAGCCTATCCACAGGCACAACAGCTTTGGGGATCTCTGCTTTCCCAGAGACTCAGCATGTCACGGTGCTCGCTCTCGGCAGAAGCTTTTTTCTGAAAAGGCAAACTTACGGCTCCTTCTCCCACAGGGAAGGTGCCAGCCCTGAAAACTAATGCAGTTTTTCACTATCCCTCTGCAGCCTATCCACAGGCACAACAGCTTTGGGGATCTCTGCTTTCCCAGAGACTCAGCATGTCACGGTGCTCGCTCTCGGCAGAAGCTTTTTTCTGAAAAGGCAAACTTACGGCTCCTTCTCCCACAGGGAAGGTGCCAGCCCTGAAAACTAATGCAGTTTTTCACTATCCCTCTGCAGCCTATCCACAGGCACAACAGCTTTGGGGATCTCTGCTTTCCCAGAGACTCAGCATGTCACGGTGCTCGCTCTCGGCAGAAGCTTTTTTCTGAAAAGGCAAACTTACGGCTCCTTCTCCCACAGGGAAGGTGCCAGCCCTGAAAACTAATGCAGTTTTTCACTATCCCTCTGCAGCCTATCCACAGGCACAACAGCTTTGGGGATCTCTGCTTTCCCAGAGACTCAGCATGTCACGGTGCTCACTCTCGCCAGAGCCTTTTCCTGAAAAGGCAAACTTACGGCTCCTTCTCCCACAAGGAAGGTGCCAGCCCTGAAAGATCTTGCTGGTATTCACTATCCCTCTGCAGCCTATCCACAGGCACAACAGCTTTTGGGATCTCTGCTTTCCCAGAGACTCAGCATGTCACGGTGCTCGCTCTCGGCAGAAGCTTTTTTCTGAAAAAGAAAACTTTCGGCTCCTTCTCCCTCAGGGAAGGTGCTAGCCCTGAAAACTAATGCAGTTTTTCACTATCCCTCTGCAGCCTATCCACAGGCACAACAGCTTTGGGGATCTCTGCTTTCCCAGAGACTCAGCATGTCACGGTGCTCGCTCTCGGTAGAGCCTTTTTCTGAAAAGGCAAACTTACGGCTCCTTCTCCCACAAGGAAGGTGCCAGCCCTGAAAGATCTTGCTGGTATTCACTATCCCTCTGCAGCCTATCCACAGGCACAACAGCTTTTGGGATCTCTGCTTTCCCAGAGACTCAGCATGTCACGGTGCTCGTTCTCGGCAGAAGCTTTTTTCTGAAAAGGCAAACTTACGGCTCCTTCTCCCACAGGGAAGGTGCCAGCCCTGAAAACTAATGCAGTTTTTCACTATCCCTCTGCAGCCTATCCACAGGCACAACAGCTTTTGGGATCTCTGCTTTCCCAGAGACTCAGCATGTCACGGTGCTCGCTCTCGGCAGAAGCTTTTTTCTGAAAAGGCAAACTTACGGCTCCTTCTCCCACAGGGAAGGTGCCAGCCCTGAAAACTAATGCAGTTTTTCACTATCCCTCTGCAGCCTATCCACAGGCACAACAGCTTTGGGGATCTCTGCTTTCCCAGAGACTCAGCATGTCACGGTGCTCGCTCTCGGCAGAAGCTTTTTTCTGAAAAGGCAAACTTACGGCTCCTTCTCCCACAGGGAAGGTGCCAGCCCTGAAAACTAATGCAGTTTTTCACTATCCCTCTGCAGCCTATCCACAGGCACAACAGCTTTGGGGATCTCTGCTTTCCCAGAGACTCAGCATGTCACGGTGCTCGCTCTCGGCAGAAGCTTTTTTCTGAAAAGGCAAACTTACGGCTCCTTCTCCCACAGGGAAGGTGCCAGCCCTGAAAACTAATGCAGTTTTTCACTATCCCTCTGCAGCCTATCCACAGGCACAACAGCTTTGGGGATCTCTGCTTTCCCAGAGACTCAGCATGTCACGGTGCTCACTCTTGGCAGAGCCTTTTTCTGAAAAGGCAAACTTACGGCTCCTTCTCCCACAAGGAAGGTGCCAGCCCTGAAAGATCTTGCTGGTATTCACTATCCCTCTGCAGCCTATCCACAGGCACAACAGCTTTGGGGATCTCTGCTTTCCCAGAGACTCAGCATGTCACGGTGCTCGCTCTCGGCAGAAGCTTTTTTCTGAAAAGGCAAACTTACGGCTCCTTCTCCCACAGGGAAGGTGCCAGCCCTGAAAACTAATGCAGTTTTTCACTATCCCTCTGCAGCCTATCCACAGGCACAACAGCTTTGGGGATCTCTGCTTTCCCAGAGACTCAGCATGTCACGGTGCTCGCTCTCGGCAGAAGCTTTTTTCTGAAAAAGAAAACTTTCGGCTCCTTCTCCCTCAGGGAAGGTGCCAGCCCTGAAAACTAATGCAGTTTTTCACTATCCCTCTGCAGCCTATCCACAGGCACAACAGCTTTGGGGATCTCTGCTTTCCCAGAGACTCAGCATGTCACGGTGCTCACTCTCGCCAGAGCCTTTTCCTGAAAAGGCAAACTTACGGCTCCTTCTCCCACAAGGAAGGTGCCAGCCCTGAAAGATCTTGCTGGTATTCACTATCCCTCTGCAGCCTATCCACAGGCACAACAGCTTTTGGGATCTCTGCTTTCCCAGAGACTCAGCATGTCACGGTGCTCGCTCTCGGCAGAAGCTTTTTTCTGAAAAAGAAAACTTTCGGCTCCTTCTCCCTCAGGGAAGGTGCTAGCCCTGAAAACTAATGCAGTTTTTCACTATCCCTCTGCAGCCTATCCACAGGCACAACAGCTTTGGGGATCTCTGCTTTCCCAGAGACTCAGCATGTCACGGTGCTCGCTCTCGGTAGAGCCTTTTTCTGAAAAGGCAAACTTACGGCTCCTTCTCCCACAAGGAAGGTGCCAGCCCTGAAAGATCTTGCTGGTATTCACTATCCCTCTGCAGCCTATCCACAGGCACAACAGCTTTTGGGATCTCTGCTTTCCCAGAGACTCAGCATGTCACGGTGCTCGTTCTCGGCAGAAGCTTTTTTCTGAAAAGGCAAACTTACGGCTCCTTCTCCCACAGGGAAGGTGCCAGCCCTGAAAACTAATGCAGTTTTTCACTATCCCTCTGCAGCCTATCCACAGGCACAACAGCTTTTGGGATCTCTGCTTTCCCAGAGACTCAGCATGTCACGGTGCTCGCTCTCGGCAGAAGCTTTTTTCTGAAAAGGCAAACTTACGGCTCCTTCTCCCACAGGGAAGGTGCCAGCCCTGAAAACTAATGCAGTTTTTCACTATCCCTCTGCAGCCTATCCACAGGCACAACAGCTTTGGGGATCTCTGCTTTCCCAGAGACTCAGCATGTCACGGTGCTCGCTCTCGGCAGAAGCTTTTTTCTGAAAAGGCAAACTTACGGCTCCTTCTCCCACAGGGAAGGTGCCAGCCCTGAAAACTAATGCAGTTTTTCACTATCCCTCTGCAGCCTATCCACAGGCACAACAGCTTTGGGGATCTCTGCTTTCCCAGAGACTCAGCATGTCACGGTGCTCGCTCTCGGCAGAAGCTTTTTTCTGAAAAGGCAAACTTACGGCTCCTTCTCCCACAGGGAAGGTGCCAGCCCTGAAAACTAATGCAGTTTTTCACTATCCCTCTGCAGCCTATCCACAGGCACAACAGCTTTGGGGATCTCTGCTTTCCCAGAGACTCAGCATGTCACAGTGCTCACTCTTGGCAGAGCCTTTTTCTGAAAAGGCAAACTTACGGCTCCTTCTCCCACAAGGAAGGTGCCAGCCCTGAAAGATCTTGCTGGTATTCACTATCCCTCTGCAGCCTATCCACAGGCACAACAGCTTTGGGGATCTCTGCTTTCCCAGAGACTCAGCATGTCACGGTGCTCGCTCTCGGCAGAAGCTTTTTTCTGAAAAAGAAAACTTTCGGCTCCTTCTCCCTCAGGGAAGGTGCCAGCCCTGAAAACTAATGCAGTTTTTCACTATCCCTCTGCAGCCTATCCACAGGCACAACAGCTTTGGGGATCTCTGCTTTCCCAGAGACTCAGCATGTCACGGTGCTCGCTCTCGGCAGAGCCTTTTTCTGAAAAGGCAAACTTACGGCTCCTTCTCCCACAAGGAAGGTGCCAGCCCTGAAAGATCTTGCTGGTATTCACTATCCCTCTGCAGCCTATCCACAGGCACAACAGCTTTTGGGATCTCTGCTTTCCCAGAGACTCAGCATGTCACGGTGCTCGTTCTCGGCAGAAGCTTTTTTCTGAAAAGGCAAACTTACGGCTCCTTCTCCCACAGGGAAGGTGCCAGCCCTGAAAACTAATGCAGTTTTTCACTATCCCTCTGCAGCCTATCCACAGGCACAACAGCTTTTGGGATCTCTGCTTTCCCAGAGACTCAGCATGTCACGGTGCTCGCTCTCGGCAGAAGCTTTTTTCTGAAAAGGCAAACTTACGGCTCCTTCTCCCACAGGGAAGGTGCCAGCCCTGAAAACTAATGCAGTTTTTCACTATCCCTCTGCAGCCTATCCACTGGCACAACAGCTTTGGGGATCTCTGCTTTCCCAGAGACTCAGCATGTCACGGTGCTCGCTCTCGGCAGAAGCTTTTTTCTGAAAAGGCAAACTTACGGCTCCTTCTCCCACAGGGAAGGTGCCAGCCCTGAAAACTAATGCAGTTTTTCACTATCCCTCTGCAGCCTATCCACAGGCACAACAGCTTTGGGGATCTCTGCTTTCCCAGAGACTCAGCATGTCACGGTGCTCGCTCTCGGCAGAAGCTTTTTTCTGAAAAGGCAAACTTACGGCTCCTTCTCCCACAGGGAAGGTGCCAGCCCTGAAAACTAATGCAGTTTTTCACTATCCCTCTGCAGCCTATCCACAGGCACAACAGCTTTGGGGATCTCTGCTTTCCCAGAGACTCAGCATGTCACGGTGCTCACTCTCGGCAGAGCCTTTTTCTGAAAAGGCAAACTTACGGCTCCTTCTCCCACAAGGAAGGTGCCAGCCCTGAAAGATCTTGCTGGTATTCACTATCCCTCTGCAGCCTATCCACAGGCACAACAGCTTTGGGGATCTCTGCTTTCCCAGAGACTCAGCATGTCACGGTGCTCGCTCTCGGCAGAAGCTTTTTTCTGAAAAGGCAAACTTACGGCTCCTTCTCCCACAGGGAAGGTGCCAGCCCTGAAAACTAATGCAGTTTTTCACTATCCCTCTGCAGCCTATCCACAGGCACAACAGCTTTGGGGATCTCTGCTTTCCCAGAGACTCAGCATGTCACGGTGCTCGCTCTCGGCAGAAGCTTTTTTCTGAAAAGGCAAACTTACGGCTCCTTCTCCCACAGGGAAGGTGCCAGCCCTGAAAACTAATGCAGTTTTTCACTATCCCTCTGCAGCCTATCCACAGGCACAACAGCTTTGGGGATCTCTGCTTTCCCAGAGACTCAGCATGTCACGGTGCTCGCTCTCGGCAGAAGCTTTTTTCTGAAAAGGCAAACTTACGGCTCCTTCTCCCACAGGGAAGGTGCCAGCCCTGAAAACTAATGCAGTTTTTCACTATCCCTCTGCAGCCTATCCACAGGCACAACAGCTTTGGGGATCTCTGCTTTCCCAGAGACTCAGCATGTCACGGTGCTCGCTCTCGGCAGAAGCTTTTTTCTGAAAAGGCAAACTTACGGCTCCTTCTCCCACAGGGAAGGTGCCAGCCCTGAAAACTAATGCAGTTTTTCACTATCCCTCTGCAGCCTATCCACAGGCACAACAGCTTTGGGGATCTCTGCTTTCCCAGAGACTCAGCATGTCACGGTGCTCGCTCTCGGCAGAAGCTTTTTTCTGAAAAGGCAAACTTACGGCTCCTTCTCCCACAGGGAAGGTGCCAGCCCTGAAAACTAATGCAGTTTTTCACTATCCCTCTGCAGCCTATCCACAGGCACAACAGCTTTGGGGATCTCTGCTTTCCCAGAGACTCAGCATGTCACGGTGCTCGCTCTCGGCAGAAGCTTTTTTCTGAAAAGGCAAACTTACGGCTCCTTCTCCCACAGGGAAGGTGCCAGCCCTGAAAACTAATGCAGTTTTTCACTATCCCTCTGCAGCCTATCCACAGGCACAACAGCTTTGGGGATCTCTGCTTTCCCAGAGACTCAGCATGTCACGGTGCTCGCTCTCGGCAGAAGCTTTTTTCTGAAAAGGCAAACTTACGGCTCCTTCTCCCACAGGGAAGGTGCCAGCCCTGAAAACTAATGCAGTTTTTCACTATCCCTCTGCAGCCTATCCACAGGCACAACAGCTTTGGGGATCTCTGCTTTCCCAGAGACTCAGCATGTCACGGTGCTCGCTCTCGGCAGAAGCTTTTTTCTGAAAAGGCAAACTTACGGCTCCTTCTCCCACAGGGAAGGTGCCAGCCCTGAAAACTAATGCAGTTTTTCACTATCCCTCTGCAGCCTATCCACAGGCACAACAGCTTTGGGGATCTCTGCTTTCCCAGAGACTCAGCATGTCACGGTGCTCACTCTCGCCAGAGCCTTTTCCTGAAAAGGCAAACTTACGGCTCCTTCTCCCACAAGGAAGGTGCCAGCCCTGAAAGATCTTGCTGGTATTCACTATCCCTCTGCAGCCTATCCACAGGCACAACAGCTTTTGGGATCTCTGCTTTCCCAGAGACTCAGCATGTCACGGTGCTCGCTCTCGGCAGAAGCTTTTTTCTGAAAAAGAAAACTTTCGGCTCCTTCTCCCTCAGGGAAGGTGCCAGCCCTGAAAACTAATGCAGTTTTTCACTATCCCTCTGCAGCCTATCCACAGGCACAACAGCTTTGGGGATCTCTGCTTTCCCAGAGACTCAGCATGTCACGGTGCTCACTCTCGGCAGAGCCTTTTTCTGAAAAGGCAAACTTACGGCTCCTTCTCCCACAAGGAAGGTGCCAGCCCTGAAAGATCTTGCTGGTATTCACTATCCCTCTGCAGCCTATCCACAGGCACAACAGCTTTGGGGATCTCTGCTTTCCCAGAGACTCAGCATGTCACGGTGCTCGCTCTCGGCAGAAGCTTTTTTCTGAAAAGGCAAACTTACGGCTCCTTCTCCCACAGGGAAGGTGCCAGCCCTGAAAACTAATGCAGTTTTTCACTATCCCTCTGCAGCCTATCCACAGGCACAACAGCTTTTGGGATCTCTGCTTTCCCAGAGACTCAGCATGTCACGGTGCTCGCTCTCGGCAGAAGCTTTTTTCTGAAAAGGCAAACTTACGGCTCCTTCTCCCACAGGGAAGGTGCCAGCCCTGAAAACTAATGCAGTTTTTCACTATCCCTCTGCAGCCTATCCTCAGGCACAACAGCTTTGGGGATCTCTGCTTTCCCAGAGACTCAGCATGTCACAGTGCTCGCTCTCGGCAGAAGCTTTTTTCTGAAAAGGCAAACTTACGGCTCCTTCTCCCACAGGGAAGGTGCCAGCCCTGAAAACTAATGCAGTTTTTCACTATCCCTCTGCAGCCTATCCACAGGCACAACAGCTTTGGGGATCTCTGCTTTCCCAGAGACTCAGCATGTCACGGTGCTCGCTCTCGGCAGAAGCTTTTTTCTGAAAAGGCAAACTTACGGCTCCTTCTCCCACAGGGAAGGTGCCAGCCCTGAAAACTAATGCAGTTTTTCACTATCCCTCTGCAGCCTATCCACAGGCACAACAGCTTTGGGGATCTCTGCTTTCCCAGAGACTCAGCATGTCACGGTGCTCGCTCTCGGCAGAAGCTTTTTTCTGAAAAGGCAAACTTACGGCTCCTTCTCCCACAGGGAAGGTGCCAGCCCTGAAAACTAATGCAGTTTTTCACTATCCCTCTGCAGCCTATCCACAGGCACAACAGCTTTGGGGATCTCTGCTTTCCCAGAGACTCAGCATGTCACGGTGCTCGATCTCGGCAGAAGCTTTTTTCTGAAAAGGCAAACTTACGGCTCCTTCTCCCACAGGGAAGGTGCCAGCCCTGAAAACTAATGCAGTTTTTCACTATCCCTCTGCAGCCTATCCACAGGCACAACAGCTTTTGGGATCTCTGCTTTCCCAGAGACTCAGCATGTCACGGTGCTCGCTCTCGGCAGAAGCTTTTTTCTGAAAAGGCAAACTTACGGCTCCTTCTCCCACAGGGAAGGTGCCAGCCCTGAAAACTAATGCAGTTTTTCACTATCCCTCTGCAGCCTATCCACAGGCACAACAGCTTTTGGGATCTCTGCTTTCCCAGAGACTCAGCATGTCACGGTGCTCGCTCTCGGCAGAAGCTTTTTTCTGAAAAGGCAAACTTACGGCTCCTTCTCCCACAGGGAAGGTGCCAGCCCTGAAAACTAATGCAGTTTTTCACTATCCCTCTGCAGCCTATCCACAGGCACAACAGCTTTGGGGATCTCTGCTTTCCCAGAGACTCAGCATGTCACGGTGCTCGCTCTCGGCAGAAGCTTTTTTCTGAAAAGGCAAACTTACGGCTCCTTCTCCCACAGGGAAGGTGCCAGCCCTGAAAACTAATGCAGTTTTTCACTATCCCTCTGCAGCCTATCCACAGGCACAACAGCTTTGGGGATCTCTGCTTTCCCAGAGACTCAGCATGTCACGGTGCTCGCTCTCGGCAGAAGCTTTTTTCTGAAAAAGAAAACTTTCGGCTCCTTCTCCCTCAGGGAAGGTGCTAGCCCTGAAAACTAATGCAGTTTTTCACTATCCCTCTGCAGCCTATCCACAGGCACAACAGCTTTGGGGATCTCTGCTTTCCCAGAGACTCAGCATGTCACGGTGCTCGCTCTCGGTAGAGCCTTTTTCTGAAAAGGCAAACTTACGGCTCCTTCTCCCACAAGGAAGGTGCCAGCCCTGAAAGATCTTGCTGGTATTCACTATCCCTCTGCAGCCTATCCACAGGCACAACAGCTTTTGGGATCTCTGCTTTCCCAGAGACTCAGCATGTCACGGTGCTCGCTCTCGGCAGAAGCTTTTTTCTGAAAAAGAAAACTTTCGGCTCCTTCTCCCTCAGGGAAGGTGCCAGCCCTGAAAACTAATGCAGTTTTTCACTATCCCTCTGCAGCCTATCCACAGGCACAACAGCTTTGGGGATCTCTGCTTTCCCAGAGACTCAGCATGTCACGGTGCTCGCTCTCGGCAGAAGCTTTTTTCTGAAAAGGCAAACTTACGGCTCCTTCTCCCACAGGGAAGGTGCCAGCCCTGAAAACTAATGCAGTTTTTCACTATCCCTCTGCAGCCTATCCACAGGCACAACAGCTTTGGGGATCTCTGCTTTCCCAGAGACTCAGCATGTCACGGTGCTCGCTCTCGGCAGAAGCTTTTTTCTGAAAAGGCAAACTTACGGCTCCTTCTCCCACAGGGAAGGTGCCAGCCCTGAAAACTAATGCAGTTTTTCACTATCCCTCTGCAGCCTATCCACAGGCACAACAGCTTTGGGGATCTCTGCTTTCCCAGAGACTCAGCATGTCACGGTGCTCGCTCTCGGCAGAAGCTTTTTTCTGAAAAGGCAAACTTACGGCTCCTTCTCCCACAGGGAAGGTGCCAGCCCTGAAAACTAATGCAGTTTTTCACTATCCCTCTGCAGCCTATCCACAGGCACAACAGCTTTGGGGATCTCTGCTTTCCCAGAGACTCAGCATGTCACGGTGCTCGCTCTCGGCAGAAGCTTTTTTCTGAAAAGGCAAACTTACGGCTCCTTCTCCCACAGGGAAGGTGCCAGCCCTGAAAACTAATGCAGTTTTTCACTATCCCTCTGCAGCCTATCCACAGGCACAACAGCTTTGGGGATCTCTGCTTTCCCAGAGACTCAGCATGTCACGGTGCTCACTCTCGGCAGAGCCTTTTTCTGAAAAGGCAAACTTACGGCTCCTTCTCCCACAAGGAAGGTGCCAGCCCTGAAAGATCTTGCTGGTATTCACTATCCCTCTGCAGCCTATCCACAGGCACAACAGCTTTGGGGATCTCTGCTTTCCCAGAGACTCAGCATGTCACGGTGCTCGCTCTCGGCAGAAGCTTTTTTCTGAAAAGGCAAACTTACGGCTCCTTCTCCCACAGGGAAGGTGCCAGCCCTGAAAACTAATGCAGTTTTTCACTATCCCTCTGCAGCCTATCCACAGGCACAACAGCTTTTGGGATCTCTGCTTTCCCAGAGACTCAGCATGTCACGGTGCTCGCTCTCGGCAGAAGCTTTTTTCTGAAAAGGCAAACTTACGGCTCCTTCTCCCACAGGGAAGGTGCCAGCCCTGAAAACTAATGCAGTTTTTCACTATCCCTCTGCAGCCTATCCACAGGCACAACAGCTTTGGGGATCTCTGCTTTCCCAGAGACTCAGCATGTCACGGTGCTCGCTCTCGGCAGAAGCTTTTTTCTGAAAAGGCAAACTTACGGCTCCTTCTCCCACAGGGAAGGTGCCAGCCCTGAAAACTAATGCAGTTTTTCACTATCCCTCTGCAGCCTATCCACAGGCACAACAGCTTTGGGGATCTCTGCTTTCCCAGAGACTCAGCATGTCACGGTGCTCGCTCTCGGCAGAAGCTTTTTTCTGAAAAGGCAAACTTACGGCTCCTTCTCCCACAGGGAAGGTGCCAGCCCTGAAAACTAATGCAGTTTTTCACTATCCCTCTGCAGCCTATCCACAGGCACAACAGCTTTGGGGATCTCTGCTTTCCCAGAGACTCAGCATGTCACGGTGCTCGCTCTCGGCAGAAGCTTTTTTCTGAAAAGGCAAACTTACGGCTCCTTCTCCCACAGGGAAGGTGCCAGCCCTGAAAACTAATGCAGTTTTTCACTATCCCTCTGCAGCCTATCCACAGGCACAACAGCTTTGGGGATCTCTGCTTTCCCAGAGACTCAGCATGTCACGGTGCTCGTTCTCGGCAGAAGCTTTTTTCTGAAAAGGCAAACTTACGGCTCCTTCTCCCACAGGGAAGGTGCCAGCCCTGAAAACTAATGCAGTTTTTCACTATCCCTCTGCAGCCTATCCACAGGCACAACAGCTTTGGGGATCTCTGCTTTCCCAGAGACTCAGCATGTCACGGTGCTCGCTCTCGGCAGAAGCTTTTTTCTGAAAAGGCAAACTTACGGCTCCTTCTCCCACAGGGAAGGTGCCAGCCCTGAAAACTAATGCAGTTTTTCACTATCCCTCTGCAGCCTATCCACAGGCACAACAGCTTTGGGGATCTCTGCTTTCCCAGAGACTCAGCATGTCACGGTGCTCGCTCTCGGCAGAAGCTTTTTTCTGAAAAGGCAAACTTACGGCTCCTTCTCCCACAGGGAAGGTGCCAGCCCTGAAAACTAATGCAGTTTTTCACTATCCCTCTGCAGCCTATCCACAGGCACAACAGCTTTGGGGATCTCTGCTTTCCCAGAGACTCAGCATGTCACGGTGCTCGCTCTCGGCAGAAGCTTTTTTCTGAAAAGGCAAACTTACGGCTCCTTCTCCCACAGGGAAGGTGCCAGCCCTGAAAACTAATGCAGTTTTTCACTATCCCTCTGCAGCCTATCCACAGGCACAACAGCTTTGGGGATCTCTGCTTTCCCAGAGACTCAGCATGTCACGGTGCTCGCTCTCGGCAGAAGCTTTTTTCTGAAAAAGAAAACTTTCGGCTCCTTCTCCCTCAGGGAAGGTGCTAGCCCTGAAAACTAATGCAGTTTTTCACTATCCCTCTGCAGCCTATCCACAGGCACAACAGCTTTGGGGATCTCTGCTTTCCCAGAGACTCAGCATGTCACGGTGCTCGCTCTCGGTAGAGCCTTTTTCTGAAAAGGCAAACTTACGGCTCCTTCTCCCACAAGGAAGGTGCCAGCCCTGAAAGATCTTGCTGGTATTCACTATCCCTCTGCAGCCTATCTTTAGCCGCAACAGCATTGGGGATCTCTGCTTTCCCAGAGACTCAGCATGTCACGGTGCTCGTTCTTGGCAGAAGCTTTTTCTGAGAAGGCAAAGGTCTGACTCCTTCTCCAGCAAGGCAAGTGCCAGGCCTGAAAGATTTTGTGGTCTTCACCGCCACCTGCAGCCTATCCACAGGCACAACAGCACTGGGGATCCTTTAGCCGCAGCAGCACTGGGGATCTCTGCTTTCCCAGAGACTCAGCATGTCACGGTGCTCGTTCTCGGCAGAAGCTTTTTTCTGAAAAGGCAAACTTACGGCTCCTTCTCCCACAAGGAAGGTGCCAGCCCTGAAAACTAATGCAGTTTTTCACTATCCCTCTGCAGCCTATCCACAGGCACAACAGCTTTGGGGATCTCTGCTTTCCCAGAGACTCAGCATGTCACGGTGCTCGTTCTCGGCAGAAGCTTTTTTCTGAAAAGGCAAACTTACGGCTCCTTCTCCCACAGGGAAGGTGCCAGCCCTGAAAACTAATGCAGTTTTTCACTATCCCTCTGCAGCCTATCCACAGGCACAACAGCTTTGGGGATCTCTGCTTTCCCAGAGACTCAGCATGTCACGGTGCTCGCTCTCGGCAGAAGCTTTTTTCTGAAAAGGCAAACTTACGGCTCCTTCTCCCACAGGGAAGGTGCCAGCCCTGAAAACTAATGCAGTTTTTCACTATCCCTCTGCAGCCTATCCACAGGCACAACAGCTTTGGGGATCTCTGCTTTCCCAGAGACTCAGCATGTCACGGTGCTCGCTCTCGGCAGAAGCTTTTTTCTGAAAAGGCAAACTTACGGCTCCTTCTCCCACAGGGAAGGTGCCAGCCCTGAAAACTAATGCAGTTTTTCACTATCCCTCTGCAGCCTATCCACAGGCACAACAGCTTTGGGGATCTCTGCTTTCCCAGAGACTCAGCATGTCACGGTGCTCGCTCTCGGCAGAAGCTTTTTTCTGAAAAGGCAAACTTACGGCTCCTTCTCCCACAGGGAAGGTGCCAGCCCTGAAAACTAATGCAGTTTTTCACTATCCCTCTGCAGCCTATCCACAGGCACAACAGCTTTGGGGATCTCTGCTTTCCCAGAGACTCAGCATGTCACGGTGCTCGCTCTCGGCAGAAGCTTTTTTCTGAAAAAGAAAACTTTCGGCTCCTTCTCCCTCAGGGAAGGTGTTAGCCCTGAAAACTAATGCAGTTTTTCACTATCCCTCTGCAGCCTATCCACAGGCACAACAGCTTTGGGGATCTCTGCTTTCCCAGAGACTCAGCATGTCACGGTGCTCGCTCTCGGTAGAGCCTTTTTCTGAAAAGGCAAACTTACGGCTCCTTCTCCCACAAGGAAGGTGCCAGCCCTGAAAGATCTTGCTGGTATTCACTATCCCTCTGCAGCCTATCTTTAGCCGCAACAGCATTGGGGATCTCTGCTTTCCCAGAGACTCAGCATGTCACGGTGCTCGTTCTTGGCAGAAGCTTTTTCTGAGAAGGCAAAGGTCTGACTCCTTCTCCAGCAAGGCAAGTGCCAGGCCTGAAAGATTTTGTGGTCTTCACCGCCACCTGCAGCCTATCCACAGGCACAACAGCACTGGGGATCCTTTAGCCGCAGCAGCACTGGGGATCTCTGCTTTCCCAGAGACTCAGCATGTCACGGTGCTCGTTCTCGGCAGAAGCTTTTTTCTGAAAAGGCAAACTTACGGCTCCTTCTCCCACAAGGAAGGTGCCAGCCCTGAAAGATCTTGCTGGTATTCACTATCCCTCTGCAGCCTATCCACAGGCACAACAGCTTTTGGAATCTCTGCTTTCCCAGAGACTCAGCATGTCACGGTGCTCGCTCTCGGCAGAAGCTTTTTTCTGAAAAGGCAAACTTACGGCTCCTTCTCCCACAGGGAAGGTGCCAGCCCTGAAAACTAATGCAGTTTTTCACTATCCCTCTGCAGCCTATCCACAGGCACAACATCTTTGGGGATCTCTGCTTTCCCAGAGACTCAGCATGTCACGGTGCTCGCTCTCAGCAGAAGCTTTTTTCTGAAAAGGCAAACTTACGGCTCCTTCTCCCACAGGGAAGGTGCCAGCCCTGAAAACTAATGCAGTTTTTCACTATCCCTCTGCAGCCTATCCACAGGCACAACAGCTTTGGGGATCTCTGCTTTCCCAGAGACTCAGCATGTCACGGTGCTCACTCTCGCCAGAGCCTTTTCCTGAAAAGGCAAACTTACGGCTCCTTCTCCCACAAGGAAGGTGCCAGCCCTGAAAGATCTTGCTGGTATTCACTATCCCTCTGCAGCCTATCCACAGGCACAACAGCTTTTGGGATCTCTGCTTTCCCAGAGACTCAGCATGTCACGGTGCTCGCTCTCGGCAGAAGCTTTTTTCTGAAAAAGAAAACTTTCGGCTCCTTCTCCCTCAGGGAAGGTGCTAGCCCTGAAAACTAATGCAGTTTTTCACTATCCCTCTGCAGCCTATCCACAGGCACAACAGCTTTGGGGATCTCTGCTTTCCCAGAGACTCAGCATGTCACGGTGCTCGCTCTCGGTAGAGCCTTTTTCTGAAAAGGCAAACTTACGGCTCCTTCTCCCACAAGGAAGGTGCCAGCCCTGAAAGATCTTGCTGGTATTCACTATCCCTCTGCAGCCTATCCACAGGCACAACAGCTTTTGGGATCTCTGCTTTCCCAGAGACTCAGCATGTCACGGTGCTCGTTCTCGGCAGAAGCTTTTTTCTGAAAAGGCAAACTTACGGCTCCTTCTCCCACAGGGAAGGTGCCAGCCCTGAAAACTAATGCAGTTTTTCACTATCCCTCTGCAGCCTATCCACAGGCACAACAGCTTTTGGGATCTCTGCTTTCCCAGAGACTCAGCATGTCACGGTGCTCGCTCTCGGCAGAAGCTTTTTTCTGAAAAGGCAAACTTACGGCTCCTTCTCCCACAGGGAAGGTGCCAGCCCTGAAAACTAATGCAGTTTTTCACTATCCCTCTGCAGCCTATCCACAGGCACAACAGCTTTGGGGATCTCTGCTTTCCCAGAGACTCAGCATGTCACGGTGCTCGCTCTCGGCAGAAGCTTTTTTCTGAAAAGGCAAACTTACGGCTCCTTCTCCCACAGGGAAGGTGCCAGCCCTGAAAACTAATGCAGTTTTTCACTATCCCTCTGCAGCCTATCCACAGGCACAACAGCTTTGGGGATCTCTGCTTTCCCAGAGACTCAGCATGTCACGGTGCTCGCTCTCGGCAGAAGCTTTTTTCTGAAAAGGCAAACTTACGGCTCCTTCTCCCACAGGGAAGGTGCCAGCCCTGAAAACTAATGCAGTTTTTCACTATCCCTCTGCAGCCTATCCACAGGCACAACAGCTTTGGGGATCTCTGCTTTCCCAGAGACTCAGCATGTCACGGTGCTCGCTCTCGGCAGAAGCTTTTTTCTGAAAAGGCAAACTTACGGCTCCTTCTCCCACAGGGAAGGTGCCAGCCCTGAAAACTAATGCAGTTTTTCACTATCCCTCTGCAGCCTATCCACAGGCACAACAGCTTTGGGGATCTCTGCTTTCCCAGAGACTCAGCATGTCACGGTGCTCGCTCTCGGCAGAGCCTTTTTCTGAAAAGGCAAACTTACGGCTCCTTCTCCCACAGGGAAGGTGCCAGCCCTGAAAGATCTTGCTGGTATTCACTATCCCTCTGCAGCCTATCCACAGGCACAACAGCTTTTGGGATCTCTGCTTTCCCAGAGACTCAGCATGTCACGGTGCTCGTTCTCGGCAGAAGCTTTTTTCTGAAAAGGCAAACTTACGGCTCCTTCTCCCACAGGGAAGGTGCCAGCCCTGAAAACTAATGCAGTTTTTCACTATCCCTCTGCAGCCTATCCACAGGCACAACAGCTTTGGGGATCTCTGCTTTCCCAGAGACTCAGCATGTCACGGTGCTCGCTCTCGGCAGAAGCTTTTTTCTGAAAAGGCAAACTTACGGCTCCTTCTCCCACAGGGAAGGTGCCAGCCCTGAAAACTAATGCAGTTTTTCACTATCCCTCTGCAGCCTATCCACAGGCACAACAGCTTTTGGGATCTCTGCTTTCCCAGAGACTCAGCATGTCACGGTGCTCGCTCTCGGCAGAAGCTTTTTTCTGAAAAGGCAAACTTACGGCTCCTTCTCCCACAGGGAAGGTGCCAGCCCTGAAAACTAATGCAGTTTTTCACTATCCCTCTGCAGCCTATCCACAGGCACAACAGCTTTTGGGATCTCTGCTTTCCCAGAGACTCAGCATGTCACGGTGCTCGCTCTCGGCAGAAGCTTTTTTCTGAAAAGGCAAACTTACGGCTCCTTCTCCCACAGGGAAGGTGCCAGCCCTGAAAACTAATGCAGTTTTTCACTATCCCTCTGCAGCCTATCCACAGGCACAACAGCTTTGGGGATCTCTGCTTTCCCAGAGACTCAGCATGTCACGGTGCTCGCTCTCGGCAGAAGCTTTTTTCTGAAAAGGCAAACTTACGGCTCCTTCTCCCACAGGGAAGGTGCCAGCCCTGAAAACTAATGCAGTTTTTCACTATCCCTCTGCAGCCTATCCACAGGCACAACAGCTTTGGGGATCTCTGCTTTCCCAGAGACTCAGCATGTCACGGTGCTCACTCTCGCCAGAGCCTTTTCCTGAAAAGGCAAACTTACGGCTCCTTCTCCCACAAGGAAGGTGGCAGCCCTGAAAGATCTTGCTGGTATTCACTATCCCTCTGCAGCCTATCCACAGGCACAACAGCTTTTGGGATCTCTGCTTTCCCAGAGACTCAGCATGTCACGGTGCTCGCTCTCGGCAGAAGCTTTTTTCTGAAAAAGAAAACTTTCGGCTCCTTCTCCCTCAGGGAAGGTGCTAGCCCTGAAAACTAATGCAGTTTTTCACTATCCCTCTGCAGCCTATCCACAGGCACAACAGCTTTGGGGATCTCTGCTTTCCCAGAGACTCAGCATGTCACGGTGCTCGCTCTCGGTAGAGCCTTTTTCTGAAAAGGCAAACTTACGGCTCCTTCTCCCACAAGGAAGGTGCCAGCCCTGAAAGATCTTGCTGGTATTCACTATCCCTCTGCAGCCTATCCACAGGCACAACAGCTTTGGGGATCTCTGCTTTCCCAGAGACTCAGCATGTCACGGTGCTCGCTCTCGGTAGAGCCTTTTTCTGAAAAGGCAAACTTACGGCTCCTTCTCCCACAAGGAAGGTGCCAGCCCTGAAAGATCTTGCTGGTATTCACTATCCCTCTGCAGCCTATCCACAGGCACAACAGCTTTTGGGATCTCTGCTTTCCCAGAGACTCAGCATGTCACGGTGCTCGTTCTCGGCAGAAGCTTTTTTCTGAAAAGGCAAACTTACGGCTCCTTCTCCCACAGGGAAGGTGCCAGCCCTGAAAACTAATGCAGTTTTCACTATCCCTCTGCAGCCTATCCACAGGCACAACAGCTTTGGGGATCTCTGCTTTCCCAGAGACTCAGCATGTCACGGTGCTCGCTCTCGGCAGAAGCTTTTTTCTGAAAAGGCAAACTTACGGCTCCTTCTCCCACAGGGAAGGTGCCAGCCCTGAAAACTAATGCAGTTTTTCACTATCCCTCTGCAGCCTATCCACAGGCACAACAGCTTTGGGGATCTCTGCTTTCCCAGAGACTCAGCATGTCACGGTGCTCGCTCTCGGCAGAAGCTTTTTTCTGAAAAGGCAAACTTACGGCTCCTTCTCCCACAGGGAAGGTGCCAGCCCTGAAAACTAATGCAGTTTTTCACTATCCCTCTGCAGCCTATCCACAGGCACAACAGCTTTGGGGATCTCTGCTTTCCCAGAGACTCAGCATGTCACGGTGCTCGCTCTCGGCAGAAGCTTTTTTCTGAAAAGGCAAACTTACGGCTACTTCTCCCACAGGGAAGGTGCCAGCCCTGAAAACTAATGCAGTTTTTCACTATCCCTCTGCAGCCTATCCACAGGCACAACAGCTTTGGGGATCTCTGCTTTCCCAGAGACTCAGCATGTCACGGTGCTCGCTCTCGGTAGAGCCTTTTTCTGAAAAGGCAAACTTACGGCTCCTTCTCCCACAAGGAAGGTGCTAGCCCTGAAAGATCTTGCTGGTATTCACTATCCTCCTGCAGCCTATCCACAGGCACAACAGCTTTGGGGATCTCTGCTTTCCCAGAGACTCAGCATGTCACGGTGCTCGCTCTCGGCAGAAGCTTTTTTCTGAAAAGGCAAACTTATGGCTCCTTCTCCCACAGGGAAGGTGCCAGCCCTGAAAACTAATGCAGTTTTTCACTATCCCTCTGCAGCCTATCCACAGGCACAACAGCTTTGGGGATCTCTGCTTTCCCAGAGACTCAGCATGTCACGGTGCTCGCTCTCGGCAGAAGCTTTTTTCTGAAAAGGCAAACTTACGGCTCCTTCTCCCACAGGGAAGGTGCCAGCCCTGAAAACTAATGCAGTTTTTCACTATCCCTCTGCAGCCTATCCACAGGCACAACAGCTTTGGGGATCTCTGCTTTCCCAGAGACTCAGCATGTCACGGTGCTCGCTCTCGGCAGAGCCTTTTTCTGAAAAGGCAAACTTACGGCTCCTTCTCCCACAGGGAAGGTGCCAGCCCTGAAAGATCTTGCTGGTATTCACTATCCCTCTGCAGCCTATCCACAGGCACAACAGCTTTTGGGATCTCTGCTTTCCCAGAGACTCAGCATGTCACGGTGCTCGTTCTCGGCAGAAGCTTTTTTCTGAAAAGGCAAACTTACGGCTCCTTCTCCCACAGGGAAGGTGCCAGCCCTGAAAACTAATGCAGTTTTTCACTATCCCTCTGCAGCCTATCCACAGGCACAACAGCTTTGGGGATCTCTGCTTTCCCAGAGACTCAGCATGTCACGGTGCTCGCTCTCGGCAGAAGCTTTTTTCTGAAAAGGCAAACTTACGGCTCCTTCTCCCACAGGGAAGGTGCCAGCCCTGAAAACTAATGCAGTTTTTCACTATCCCTCTGCAGCCTATCCACAGGCACAACAGCTTTGGGGATCTCTGCTTTCCCAGAGACTCAGCATGTCACGGTGCTCACTCTCGCCAGAGCCTTTTCCTGAAAAGGCAAACTTACGGCTCCTTCTCCCACAAGGAAGGTGCCAGCCCTGAAAGATCTTGCTGGTATTCACTATCCCTCTGCAGCCTATCCACAGGCACAACAGCTTTGGGGATCTCTGCTTTCCCAGAGACTCAGCATGTCACGGTGCTCGCTCTCGGCAGAAGCTTTTTTCTGAAAAGGCAAACTTACGGCTCCTTCTCCCACAGGGAAGGTGCCAGCCCTGAAAACTAATGCAGTTTTTCACTATCCCTCTGCAGCCTATCCACAGGCACAACAGCTTTGGGGATCTCTGCTTTCCCAGAGACTCAGCATGTCACGGTGCTCGTTCTCGGCAGAAGCTTTTTTCTGAAAAGGCAAACTTACGGCTCCTTCTCCCACAGGGAAGGTGCCAGCCCTGAAAACTAATGCAGTTTTTCACTATCCCTCTGCAGCCTATCCACAGGCACAACAGCTTTGGGGATCTCTGCTTTCCCAGAGACTCAGCATGTCACGGTGCTCGCTCTCGGCAGAAGCTTTTTTCTGAAAAGGCAAACTTACGGCTCCTTCTCCCACAGGGAAGGTGCCAGCCCTGAAAACTAATGCAGTTTTTCACTATCCCTCTGCAGCCTATCCACAGGCACAACAGCTTTGGGGATCTCTGCTTTCCCAGAGACTCAGCATGTCACGGTGCTCGCTCTCGGCAGAAGCTTTTTTCTGAAAAGGCAAACTTACGGCTCCTTCTCCCACAGGGAAGGTGCCAGCCCTGAAAACTAATGCAGTTTTTCACTATCCCTCTGCAGCCTATCCACAGGCACAACAGCTTTTGGGATCTCTGCTTTCCCAGAGACTCAGCATGTCACGGTGCTCGCTCTCGGCAGAAGCTTTTTTCTGAAAAGGCAAACTTACGGCTCCTTCTCCCACAGGGAAGGTGCCAGCCCTGAAAACTAATGCAGTTTTTCACTATCCCTCTGCAGCCTATCCACAGGCACAACAGCTTTGGGGATCTCTGCTTTCCCAGAGACTCAGCATGTCACGGTGCTCGCTCTCGCCAGAGCCTTTTCCTGAAAAGGCAAACTTACGGCTCCTTCTCCCACAAGGAAGGTGCCAGCCCTGAAAGATCTTGCTGGTATTCACTATCCCTCTGCAGCCTATCCACAGGCACAACAGCTTTTGGGATCTCTGCTTTCCCAGAGACTCAGCATGTCACGGTGCTCGCTCTCGGCAGAAGCTTTTTTCTGAAAAAGAAAACTTTCGGCTCCTTCTCCCTCAGGGAAGGTGCCAGCCCTGAAAACTAATGCAGTTTTTCACTATCCCTCTGCAGCCTATCCACAGGCACAACAGCTTTGGGGATCTCTGCTTTCCCAGAGACTCAGCATGTCACGGTGCTCGCTCTCGGTAGAGCCTTTTTCTGAAAAGGCAAACTTACGGCTCCTTCTCCCACAAGGAAGGTGCCAGCCCTGAAAGATCTTGCTGGTATTCACTATCCCTCTGCAGCCTATCCACAGGCACAACAGCTTTTGGGATCTCTGCTTTCCCAGAGACTCAGCATGTCACGGTGCTCGCTCTCGGCAGAAGCTTTTTTCTGAAAAGGCAAACTTACGGCTCCTTCTCCCACAGGGAAGGTGCCAGCCCTGAAAACTAATGCAGTTTTTCACTATCCCTCTGCAGCCTATCCACAGGCACAACAGCTTTTGGGATCTCTGCTTTCCCAGAGACTCAGCATGTCACGGTGCTCGCTCTCGGTAGAGCCTTTTTCTGAAAAGGCAAACTTACGGCTCCTTCTCCCACAAGGAAGGTGCCAGCCCTGAAAGATCTTGCTGGTATTCACTATCCCTCTGCAGCCTATCCACAGGCACAACAGCTTTGGGGATCTCTGCTTTCCCAGAGACTCAGCATGTCACGGTGCTCGCTCTCGGTAGAGCCTTTTTCTGAAAAGGCAAACTTACGGCTCCTTCTCCCACAAGGAAGGTGCCAGCCCTGAAAGATCTTGCTGGTATTCACTATCCCTCTGCAGCCTATCCACAGGCACAACAGCTTTTGGGATCTCTGCTTTCCCAGAGACTCAGCATGTCACGGTGCTCGTTCTCGGCAGAAGCTTTTTTCTGAAAAGGCAAACTTACGGCTCCTTCTCCCACAGGGAAGGTGCCAGCCCTGAAAACTAATGCAGTTTTCACTATCCCTCTGCAGCCTATCCACAGGCACAACAGCTTTTGGGATCTCTGCTTTCCCAGAGACTCAGCATGTCACGGTGCTCGCTCTCGGCAGAAGCTTTTTTCTGAAAAGGCAAACTTACGGCTCCTTCTCCCACAGGGAAGGTGCCAGCCCTGAAAACTAATGCAGTTTTTCACTATCCCTCTGCAGCCTATCCACAGGCACAACAGCTTTGGGGATCTCTGCTTTCCCAGAGACTCAGCATGTCACGGTGCTCGCTCTCGGCAGAAGCTTTTTTCTGAAAAGGCAAACTTACGGCTCCTTCTCCCACAGGGAAGGTGCCAGCCCTGAAAACTAATGCAGTTTTTCACTATCCCTCTGCAGCCTATCCACAGGCACAACAGCTTTGGGGATCTCTGCTTTCCCAGAGACTCAGCATGTCACGGTGCTCGCTCTCGGCAGAAGCTTTTTTCTGAAAAAGAAAACTTTCGGCTCCTTCTCCCTCAGGGAAGGTGCCAGCCCTGAAAACTAATGCAGTTTTTCACTATCCCTCTGCAGCCTATCCACAGGCACAACAGCTTTGGGGATCTCTGCTTTCCCAGAGACTCAGCATGTCACGGTGCTCGCTCTCGGTAGAGCCTTTTTCTGAAAAGGCAAACTTACGGCTCCTTCTCCCACAAGGAAGGTGCCAGCCCTGAAAGATCTTGCTGGTATTCACTATCCCTCTGCAGCCTATCCACAGGCACAACAGCTTTTGGGATCTCTGCTTTCCCAGAGACTCAGCATGTCACGGTGCTCGTTCTCGGCAGAAGCTTTTTTCTGAAAAGGCAAACTTACGGCTCCTTCTCCCACAGGGAAGGTGCCAGCCCTGAAAACTAATGCAGTTTTTCACTATCCCTCTGCAGCCTATCCACAGGCACAACAGCTTTGGGGATCTCTGCTTTCCCAGAGACTCAGCATGTCACGGTGCTCGCTCTCGGCAGAAGCTTTTTTCTGAAAAGGCAAACTTACGGCTCCTTCTCCCACAGGGAAGGTGCCAGCCCTGAAAACTAATGCAGTTTTTCACTATCCCTCTGCAGCCTATCCACAGGCACAACAGCTTTGGGGATCTCTGCTTTCCCAGAGACTCAGCATGTCACGGTGCTCGCTCTCGGCAGAAGCTTTTTTCTGAAAAGGCAAACTTACGGCTCCTTCTCCCACAGGGAAGGTGCCAGCCCTGAAAACTAATGCAGTTTTTCACTATCCCTCTGCAGCCTATCCACAGGCACAACAGCTTTGGGGATCTCTGCTTTCCCAGAGACTCAGCATGTCACGGTGCTCGCTCTCGGCAGAAGCTTTTTTCTGAAAAGGCAAACTTACGGCTCCTTCTCCCACAGGGAAGGTGCCAGCCCTGAAAACTAATGCAGTTTTTCACTATCCCTCTGCAGCCTATCCACAGGCACAACAGCTTTGGGGATCTCTGCTTTCCCAGAGACTCAGCATGTCACGGTGCTCACTCTCGGCAGAGCCTTTTTCTGAAAAGGCAAACTTACGGCTCCTTCTCCCACAAGGAAGGTGCCAGCCCTGAAAGATCTTGCTGGTATTCACTATCCCTCTGCAGCCTATCCACAGGCACAACAGCTTTGGGGATCTCTGCTTTCCCAGAGACTCAGCATGTCACGGTGCTCGCTCTCGGCAGAAGCTTTTTTCTGAAAAGGCAAACTTACGGCTCCTTCTCCCACAGGGAAGGTGCCAGCCCTGAAAACTAATGCAGTTTTTCACTATCCCTCTGCAGCCTATCCACAGGCACAACAGCTTTTGGGATCTCTGCTTTCCCAGAGACTCAGCATGTCACGGTGCTCGCTCTCGGCAGAAGCTTTTTTCTGAAAAGGCAAACTTACGGCTCCTTCTCCCACAGGGAAGGTGCCAGCCCTGAAAACTAATGCAGTTTTTCACTATCCCTCTGCAGCCTATCCACAGGCACAACAGCTTTGGGGATCTCTGCTTTCCCAGAGACTCAGCATGTCACGGTGCTCGCTCTCGGCAGAAGCTTTTTTCTGAAAAGGCAAACTTACGGCTCCTTCTCCCACAGGGAAGGTGCCAGCCCTGAAAACTAATGCAGTTTTTCACTATCCCTCTGCAGCCTATCCACAGGCACAACAGCTTTGGGGATCTCTGCTTTCCCAGAGACTCAGCATGTCACGGTGCTCGCTCTCGGCAGAAGCTTTTTTCTGAAAAGGCAAACTTACGGCTCCTTCTCCCACAGGGAAGGTGCCAGCCCTGAAAACTAATGCAGTTTTTCACTATCCCTCTGCAGCCTATCCACAGGCACAACAGCTTTGGGGATCTCTGCTTTCCCAGAGACTCAGCATGTCACGGTGCTCGCTCTCGGCAGAAGCTTTTTTCTGAAAAGGCAAACTTACGGCTCCTTCTCCCACAGGGAAGGTGCCAGCCCTGAAAACTAATGCAGTTTTTCACTATCCCTCTGCAGCCTATCCACAGGCACAACAGCTTTGGGGATCTCTGCTTTCCCAGAGACTCAGCATGTCACGGTGCTCGCTCTCGGCAGAAGCTTTTTTCTGAAAAGGCAAACTTACGGCTCCTTCTCCCACAGGGAAGGTGCCAGCCCTGAAAACTAATGCAGTTTTTCACTATCCCTCTGCAGCCTATCCACAGGCACAACAGCTTTGGGGATCTCTGCTTTCCCAGAGACTCAGCATGTCACGGTGCTCGCTCTCGGCAGAAGCTTTTTTCTGAAAAGGCAAACTTACGGCTCCTTCTCCCACAGGGAAGGTGCCAGCCCTGAAAACTAATGCAGTTTTTCACTATCCCTCTGCAGCCTATCCACAGGCACAACAGCTTTGGGGATCTCTGCTTTCCCAGAGACTCAGCATGTCACGGTGCTCGCTCTCGGCAGAAGCTTTTTTCTGAAAAGGCAAACTTACGGCTCCTTCTCCCACAGGGAAGGTGCCAGCCCTGAAAACTAATGCAGTTTTTCACTATCCCTCTGCAGCCTATCCACAGGCACAACAGCTTTGGGGATCTCTGCTTTCCCAGAGACTCAGCATGTCACGGTGCTCGCTCTCGGCAGAAGCTTTTTTCTGAAAAGGCAAACTTACGGCTCCTTCTCCCACAGGGAAGGTGCCAGCCCTGAAAACTAATGCAGTTTTTCACTATCCCTCTGCAGCCTATCCACAGGCACAACAGCTTTGGGGATCTCTGCTTTCCCAGAGACTCAGCATGTCACGGTGCTCGCTCTCGGCAGAAGCTTTTTTCTGAAAAGGCAAACTTACGGCTCCTTCTCCCACAGGGAAGGTGCCAGCCCTGAAAACTAATGCAGTTTTTCACTATCCCTCTGCAGCCTATCCACAGGCACAACAGCTTTTGGGATCTCTGCTTTCCCAGAGACTCAGCATGTCACGGTGCTCGCTCTCGGCAGAAGCTTTTTTCTGAAAAGGCAAACTTACGGCTCCTTCTCCCACAGGGAAGGTGCCAGCCCTGAAAACTAATGCAGTTTTTCACTATCCCTCTGCAGCCTATCCACAGGCACAACAGCTTTGGGGATCTCTGCTTTCCCAGAGACTCAGCATGTCACGGTGCTCGCTCTCGGCAGAAGCTTTTTTCTGAAAAGGCAAACTTACGGCTCCTTCTCCCACAGGGAAGGTGCCAGCCCTGAAAACTAATGCAGTTTTTCACTATCCCTCTGCAGCCTATCCACAGGCACAACAGCTTTGGGGATCTCTGCTTTCCCAGAGACTCAGCATGTCACGGTGCTCGCTCTCGGCAGAAGCTTTTTTCTGAAAAGGCAAACTTACGGCTCCTTCTCCCACAGGGAAGGTGCCAGCCCTGAAAACTAATGCAGTTTTTCACTATCCCTCTGCAGCCTATCCACAGGCACAACAGCTTTGGGGATCTCTGCTTTCCCAGAGACTCAGCATGTCACGGTGCTCACTCTCGCCAGAGCCTTTTCCTGAAAAGGCAAACTTACGGCTCCTTCTCCCACAAGGAAGGTGCCAGCCCTGAAAGATCTTGCTGGTATTCACTATCCCTCTGCAGCCTATCCACAGGCACAACAGCTTTTGGGATCTCTGCTTTCCCAGAGACTCAGCATGTCACGGTGCTCGCTCTCGGCAGAAGCTTTTTTCTGAAAAAGAAAACTTTCGGCTCCTTCTCCCTCAGGGAAGGTGCCAGCCCTGAAAACTAATGCAGTTTTTCACTATCCCTCTGCAGCCTATCCACAGGCACAACAGCTTTGGGGATCTCTGCTTTCCCAGAGACTCAGCATGTCACGGTGCTCGTTCTCGGCAGAAGCTTTTTTCTGAAAAGGCAAACTTACGGCTCCTTCTCCCACAGGGAAGGTGCCAGCCCTGAAAACTAATGCAGTTTTTCACTATCCCTCTGCAGCCTATCCACAGGCACAACAGCTTTGGGGATCTCTGCTTTCCCAGAGACTCAGCATGTCACGGTGCTCGCTCTCGGCAGAAGCTTTTTTCTGAAAAGGCAAACTTACGGCTCCTTCTCCCACAGGGAAGGTGCCAGCCCTGAAAACTAATGCAGTTTTTCACTATCCCTCTGCAGCCTATCCACAGGCACAACAGCTTTGGGGATCTCTGCTTTCCCAGAGACTCAGCATGTCACGGTGCTCGCTCTCGGCAGAAGCTTTTTTCTGAAAAGGCAAACTTACGGCTCCTTCTCCCACAGGGAAGGTGCCAGCCCTGAAAACTAATGCAGTTTTTCACTATCCCTCTGCAGCCTATCCACAGGCACAACAGCTTTGGGGATCTCTGCTTTCCCAGAGACTCAGCATGTCACGGTGCTCGCTCTCGGCAGAAGCTTTTTTCTGAAAAGGCAAACTTACGGCTCCTTCTCCCACAGGGAAGGTGCCAGCCCTGAAAACTAATGCAGTTTTTCACTATCCCTCTGCAGCCTATCCACAGGCACAACAGCTTTGGGGATCTCTGCTTTCCCAGAGACTCAGCATGTCACGGTGCTCACTCTCGGCAGAGCCTTTTTCTGAAAAGGCAAACTTACGGCTCCTTCTCCCACAAGGAAGGTGCCAGCCCTGAAAGATCTTGCTGGTATTCACTATCCCTCTGCAGCCTATCCACAGGCACAACAGCTTTGGGGATCTCTGCTTTCACAGAGACTCAGCATGTCACGGTGCTCGCTCTCGGCAGAAGCTTTTTTCTGAAAAGGCAAACTTACGGCTCCTTCTCCCACAGGGAAGGTGCCAGCCCTGAAAACTAATGCAGTTTTTCACTATCCCTCTGCAGCCTATCCACAGGCACAACAGCTTTTGGGATCTCTGCTTTCCCAGAGACTCAGCATGTCACGGTGCTCGCTCTCGGCAGAAGCTTTTTTCTGAAAAGGCAAACTTACGGCTCCTTCTCCCACAGGGAAGGTGCCAGCCCTGAAAACTAATGCAGTTTTTCACTATCCCTCTGCAGCCTATCCACAGGCACAACAGCTTTGGGGATCTCTGCTTTCCCAGAGACTCAGCATGTCACGGTGCTCGCTCTCGGCAGAAGCTTTTTTCTGAAAAGGCAAACTTACGGCTCCTTCTCCCACAGGGAAGGTGCCAGCCCTGAAAACTAATGCAGTTTTTCACTATCCCTCTGCAGCCTATCCACAGGCACAACAGCTTTGGGGATCTCTGCTTTCCCAGAGACTCAGCATGTCACGGTGCTCGCTCTCGGCAGAAGCTTTTTTCTGAAAAGGCAAACTTACGGCTCCTTCTCCCACAGGGAAGGTGCCAGCCCTGAAAACTAATGCAGTTTTTCACTATCCCTCTGCAGCCTATCCACAGGCACAACAGCTTTTGGGATCTCTGCTTTCCCAGAGACTCAGCATGTCACGGTGCTCGCTCTCGGCAGAAGCTTTTTTCTGAAAAGGCAAACTTACGGCTCCTTCTCCCACAGGGAAGGTGCCAGCCCTGAAAACTAATGCAGTTTTTCACTATCCCTCTGCAGCCTATCCACAGGCACAACAGCTTTGGGGATCTCTGCTTTCCCAGAGACTCAGCATGTCACGGTGCTCGTTCTCGGCAGAAGCTTTTTTCTGAAAAGGCAAACTTACGGCTCCTTCTCCCACAGGGAAGGTGCCAGCCCTGAAAACTAATGCAGTTTTTCACTATCCCTCTGCAGCCTATCCACAGGCACAAGAGCTTTGGGGATCTCTGCTTTCCCAGAGACTCAGCATGTCACGGTGCTCGCTCTCGGCAGAAGCTTTTTTCTGAAAAGGCAAACTTACGGCTCCTTCTCCCACAGGGAAGGTGCCAGCCCTGAAAACTAATGCAGTTTTTCACTATCCCTCTGCAGCCTATCCACAGGCACAACAGCTTTTGGGATCTCTGCTTTCCCAGAGACTCAGCATGTCACGGTGCTCGCTCTCGGCAGAAGCTTTTTTCTGAAAAGGCAAACTTACGGCTCCTTCTCCCACAGGGAAGGTGCCAGCCCTGAAAACTAATGCAGTTTTTCACTATCCCTCTGCAGCCTATCCACAGGCACAACAGCTTTGGGGATCTCTGCTTTCCCAGAGACTCAGCATGTCACGGTGCTCGCTCTCGGCAGAAGCTTTTTTCTGAAAAGGCAAACTTACGGCTCCTTCTCCCACAGGGAAGGTGCCAGCCCTGAAAACTAATGCAGTTTTTCACTATCCCTCTGCAGCCTATCCACAGGCACAACAGCTTTGGGGATCTCTGCTTTCCCAGAGACTCAGCATGTCACGGTGCTCGCTCTCGGCAGAAGCTTTTTTCTGAAAAAGAAAACTTTCGGCTCCTTCTCCCTCAGGGAAGGTGCTAGCCCTGAAAACTAATGCAGTTTTTCACTATCCCTCTGCAGCCTATCCACAGGCACAACAGCTTTGGGGATCTCTGCTTTCCCAGAGACTCAGCATGTCACGGTGCTCGCTCTCGGTAGAGCCTTTTTCTGAAAAGGCAAACTTACGGCTCCTTCTCCCACAAGGAAGGTGCCAGCCCTGAAAGATCTTGCTGGTATTCACTATCCCTCTGCAGCCTATCTTTAGCCGCAACAGCATTGGGGATCTCTGCTTTCCCAGAGACTCAGCATGTCACGGTGCTCGTTCTTGGCAGAAGCTTTTTCTGAGAAGGCAAAGGTCTGACTCCTTCTCCAGCAAGGCAAGTGCCAGGCCTGAAAGATTTTGTGGTCTTCACCGCCACCTGCAGCCTATCCACAGGCACAACAGCACTGGGGATCCTTTAGCCGCAGCAGCACTGGGGATCTCTGCTTTCCCAGAGACTCAGCATGTCACGGTGCTCGTTCTCGGCAGAAGCTTTTTTCTGAAAAGGCAAACTTACGGCTCCTTCTCCCACAAGGAAGGTG
The DNA here is from genome assembly GCF_929443795.1 of Astur gentilis. NCBI lineage: Eukaryota > Metazoa > Chordata > Aves > Accipitriformes > Accipitridae > Astur > Astur gentilis. Next base: position 62,920 of record NW_026060929.1, read on the forward strand.
CCAGCCCTGAAAGATCTTGCTGGTATTCACTATCCCTCTGCAGCCTATCCACAGGCACAACAGCTTTTGGAATCTCTGCTTTCCCAGAGACTCAGCATGTCACGGTGCTCGCTCTCGGCAGAAGCTTTTTTCTGAAAAGGCAAACTTACGGCTCCTTCTCCCACAGGGAAGGTGCCAGCCCTGAAAACTAATGCAGTTTTTCACTATCCCTCTGCAGCCTATCCACAGGCACAACAGCTTTGGGGATCTCTGCTTTCCCAGAGACTCAGCATGTCACGGTGCTCGCTCTCGGCAGAAGCTTTTTTCTGAAAAGGCAAACTTACGGCTCCTTCTCCCACAGGGAAGGTGCCAGCCCTGAAAACTAATGCAGTTTTTCACTATCCCTCTGCAGCCTATCCACAGGCACAACAGCTTTTGGGATCTCTGCTTTCCCAGAGACTCAGCATGTCACGGTGCTCGCTCTCGGCAGAAGCTTTTTTCTGAAAAGGCAAACTTACGGCTCCTTCTCCCACAGGGAAGGTGCCAGCCCTGAAAACTAATGCAGTTTTTCACTATCCCTCTGCAGCCTATCCACAGGCACAACAGCTTTGGGGATCTCTGCTTTCCCAGAGACTCAGCATGTCACGGTGCTCACTCTCGCCAGAGCCTTTTCCTGAAAAGGCAAACTTACGGCTCCTTCTCCCACAAGGAAGGTGCCAGCCCTGAAAGATCTTGCTGGTATTCACTATCCCTCTGCAGCCTATCCACAGGCACAACAGCTTTTGGGATCTCTGCTTTCCCAGAGACTCAGCATGTCACGGTGCTCGCTCTCGGCAGAAGCTTTTTTCTGAAAAAGAAAACTTTCGGCTCCTTCTCCCTCAGGGAAGGTGCTAGCCCTGAAAACTAATGCAGTTTTTCACTATCCCTCTGCAGCCTATCCACAGGCACAACAGCTTTGGGGATCTCTGCTTTCCCAGAGACTCAGCATGTCACGGTGCTCGCTCTCGGTAGAGCCTTTTTCTGAAAAGGCAAACTTACGGCTCCTTCTCCCACAAGGAAGGTGCCAGCCCTGAAAGATCTTGCTGGTATTCACTATCCCTCTGCAGCCTATCCACAGGCACAACAGCTTTTGGGATCTCTGCTTTCCCAGAGACTCAGCATGTCACGGTGCTCGTTCTCGGCAGAAGCTTTTTTCTGAAAAGGCAAACTTACGGCTCCTTCTCCCACAGGGAAGGTGCCAGCCCTGAAAACTAATGCAGTTTTTCACTATCCCTCTGCAGCCTATCCACAGGCACAACAGCTTTGGGGATCTCTGCTTTCCCAGAGACTCAGCATGTCACGGTGCTCGCTCTCGGCAGAAGCTTTTTTCTGAAAAGGCAAACTTACGGCTCCTTCTCCCACAGGGAAGGTGCCAGCCCTGAAAACTAATGCAGTTTTTCACTATCCCTCTGCAGCCTATCCACAGGCACAACAGCTTTGGGGATCTCTGCTTTCCCAGAGACTCAGCATGTCACGGTGCTCACTCTCGGCAGAGCCTTTTTCTGAAAAGGCAAACTTACGGCTCCTTCTCCCACAAGGAAGGTGCCAGCCCTGAAAGATCTTGCTGGTATTCACTATCCCTCTGCAGCCTATCCACAGGCACAACAGCTTTGGGGATCTCTGCTTTCCCAGAGACTCAGCATGTCACGGTGCTCGCTCTCGGCAGAAGCTTTTTTCTGAAAAGGCAAACTTACGGCTCCTTCTCCCACAGGGAAGGTGCCAGCCCTGAAAACTAATGCAGTTTTTCACTATCCCTCTGCAGCCTATCCACAGGCACAACAGCTTTTGGGATCTCTGCTTTCCCAGAGACTCAGCATGTCACGGTGCTCGCTCTCGGCAGAAGCTTTTTTCTGAAAAGGCAAACTTACGGCTCCTTCTCCCACAGGGAAGGTGCCAGCCCTGAAAACTAATGCAGTTTTTCACTATCCCTCTGCAGCCTATCCACAGGCACAACAGCTTTGGGGATCTCTGCTTTCCCAGAGACTCAGCATGTCACGGTGCTCGCTCTCGGCAGAAGCTTTTTTCTGAAAAGGCAAACTTACGGCTCCTTCTCCCACAGGGAAGGTGCCAGCCCTGAAAACTAATGCAGTTTTTCACTATCCCTCTGCAGCCTATCCACAGGCACAACAGCTTTGGGGATCTCTGCTTTCCCAGAGACTCAGCATGTCACGGTGCTCGCTCTCGGCAGAAGCTTTTTTCTGAAAAGGCAAACTTACGGCTCCTTCTCCCACAGGGAAGGTGCCAGCCCTGAAAACTAATGCAGTTTTTCACTATCCCTCTGCAGCCTATCCACAGGCACAACAGCTTTGGGGATCTCTGCTTTCCCAGAGACTCAGCATGTCACGGTGCTCGCTCTCGGCAGAAGCTTTTTTCTGAAAAGGCAAACTTACGGCTCCTTCTCCCACAGGGAAGGTGCCAGCCCTGAAAACTAATGCAGTTTTTCACTATCCCTCTGCAGCCTATCCACAGGCACAACAGCTTTGGGGATCTCTGCTTTCCCAGAGACTCAGCATGTCACGGTGCTCGCTCTCGGCAGAAGCTTTTTTCTGAAAAGGCAAACTTACGGCTCCTTCTCCCACAGGGAAGGTGCCAGCCCTGAAAACTAATGCAGTTTTTCACTATCCCTCTGCAGCCTATCCACAGGCACAACAGCTTTGGGGATCTCTGCTTTCCCAGAGACTCAGCATGTCACGGTGCTCGCTCTCGGCAGAAGCTTTTTTCTGAAAAGGCAAACTTACGGCTCCTTCTCCCACAGGGAAGGTGCCAGCCCTGAAAACTAATGCAGTTTTTCACTATCCCTCTGCAGCCTATCCACAGGCACAACAGCTTTGGGGATCTCTGCTTTCCCAGAGACTCAGCATGTCACGGTGCTCGCTCTCGGCAGAAGCTTTTTTCTGAAAAGGCAAACTTACGGCTCCTTCTCCCACAGGGAAGGTGCCAGCCCTGAAAACTAATGCAGTTTTTCACTATCCCTCTGCAGCCTATCCACAGGCACAACAGCTTTGGGGATCTCTGCTTTCCCAGAGACTCAGCATGTCACGGTGCTCGCTCTCGGCAGAAGCTTTTTTCTGAAAAGGCAAACTTACGGCTCCTTCTCCCACAGGGAAGGTGCCAGCCCTGAAAACTAATGCAGTTTTTCACTATCCCTCTGCAGCCTATCCACAGGCACAACAGCTTTGGGGATCTCTGCTTTCCCAGAGACTCAGCATGTCACGGTGCTCACTCTCGGCAGAGCCTTTTTCTGAAAAGGCAAACTTACGGCTCCTTCTCCCACAAGGAAGGTGCCAGCCCTGAAAGATCTTGCTGGTATTCACTATCCCTCTGCAGCCTATCCACAGGCACAACAGCTTTGGGGATCTCTGCTTTCCCAGAGACTCAGCATGTCACGGTGCTCGCTCTCGGCAGAAGCTTTTTTCTGAAAAGGCAAACTTACGGCTCCTTCTCCCACAGGGAAGGTGCCAGCCCAGAAAACTAATGCAGTTTTTCACTATCCCTCTGCAGCCTATCCACAGGCACAACAGCTTTTGGGATCTCTGCTTTCCCAGAGACTCAGCATGTCACGGTGCTCGCTCTCGGCAGAAGCTTTTTTCTGAAAAGGCAAACTTACGGCTCCTTCTCCCACAGGGAAGGTGCCAGCCCTGAAAACTAATGCAGTTTTTCACTATCCCTCTGCAGCCTATCCACAGGCACAACAGCTTTGGGGATCTCTGCTTTCCCAGAGACTCAGCATGTCACGGTGCTCGCTCTCGGCAGAAGCTTTTTTCTGAAAAGGCAAACTTACGGCTCCTTCTCCCACAGGGAAGGTGCCAGCCCTGAAAACTAATGCAGTTTTTCACTATCCCTCTGCAGCCTATCCACAGGCACAACAGCTTTGGGGATCTCTGCTTTCCCAGAGACTCAGCATGTCACGGTGCTCGCTCTCGGCAGAAGCTTTTTTCTGAAAAGGCAAACTTACGGCTCCTTCTCCCACAGGGAAGGTGCCAGCCCTGAAAACTAATGCAGTTTTTCACTATCCCTCTGCAGCCTATCCACAGGCACAACAGCTTTGGGGATCTCTGCTTTCCCAGAGACTCAGCATGTCACGGTGCTCGCTCTCGGCAGAAGCTTTTTTCTGAAAAGGCAAACTTACGGCTCCTTCTCCCACAGGGAAGGTGCCAGCCCTGAAAACTAATGCAGTTTTTCACTATCCCTCTGCAGCCTATCCACAGGCACAACAGCTTTGGGGATCTCTGCTTTCCCAGAGACTCAGCATGTCACGGTGCTCGCTCTCGGCAGAAGCTTTTTTCTGAAAAGGCAAACTTACGGCTCCTTCTCCCACAGGGAAGGTGCCAGCCCTGAAAACTAATGCAGTTTTTCACTATCCCTCTGCAGCCTATCCACAGGCACAACAGCTTTGGGGATCTCTGCTTTCCCAGAGACTCAGCATGTCACGGTGCTCGCTCTCGGCAGAAGCTTTTTTCTGAAAAGGCAAACTTACGGCTCCTTCTCCCACAGGGAAGGTGCCAGCCCTGAAAACTAATGCAGTTTTTCACTATCCCTCTGCAGCCTATCCACAGGCACAACAGCTTTGGGGATCTCTGCTTTCCCAGAGACTCAGCATGTCACGGTGCTCGCTCTCGGCAGAAGCTTTTTTCTGAAAAGGCAAACTTACGGCTCCTTCTCCCACAGGGAAGGTGCCAGCCCTGAAAACTAATGCAGTTTTTCACTATCCCTCTGCAGCCTATCCACAGGCACAACAGCTTTGGGGATCTCTGCTTTCCCAGAGACTCAGCATGTCACGGTGCTCGCTCTCGGCAGAAGCTTTTTTCTGAAAAGGCAAACTTACGGCTCCTTCTCCCACAGGGAAGGTGCCAGCCCTGAAAACTAATGCAGTTTTTCACTATCCCTCTGCAGCCTATCCACAGGCACAACAGCTTTGGGGATCTCTGCTTTCCCAGAGACTCAGCATGTCACGGTGCTCGCTCTCGGCAGAAGCTTTTTTCTGAAAAGGCAAACTTACGGCTCCTTCTCCCACAGGGAAGGTGCCAGCCCTGAAAACTAATGCAGTTTTTCACTATCCCTCTGCAGCCTATCCACAGGCACAACAGCTTTGGGGATCTCTGCTTTCCCAGAGACTCAGCATGTCACGGTGCTCGCTCTCGGTAGAGCCTTTTTCTGAAAAGGCAAACTTACGGCTCCTTCTCCCACAAGGAAGGTGCCAGCCCTGAAAGATCTTGCTGGTATTCACTATCCCTCTGCAGCCTATCCACAGGCACAACAGCTTTTGGGATCTCTGCTTTCCCAGAGACTCAGCATGTCACGGTGCTCGTTCTCGGCAGAAGCTTTTTTCTGAAAAGGCAAACTTACGGCTCCTTCTCCCACAGGGAAGGTGCCAGCCCTGAAAACTAATGCAGTTTTTCACTATCCCTCTGCAGCCTATCCACAGGCACAACAGCTTTGGGGATCTCTGCTTTCCCAGAGACTCAGCATGTCACGGTGCTCGCTCTCGGCAGAAGCTTTTTTCTGAAAAGGCAAACTTACGGCTCCTTCTCCCACAGGGAAGGTGCCAGCCCTGAAAACTAATGCAGTTTTTCACTATCCCTCTGCAGCCTATCCACAGGCACAACAGCTTTGGGGATCTCTGCTTTCCCAGAGACTCAGCATGTCACGGTGCTCGTTCTCGGCAGAAGCTTTTTTCTGAAAAGGCAAACTTACGGCTCCTTCTCCCACAGGGAAGGTGCCAGCCCTGAAAACTAATGCAGTTTTTCACTATCCCTCTGCAGCCTATCCACAGGCACAACAGCTTTGGGGATCTCTGCTTTCCCTGAGACTCAGCATGTCACGGTGCTCGCTCTCGGCAGAAGCTTTTTTCTGAAAAGGCAAACTTACGGCTCCTTCTCCCACAGGGAAGGTGCCAGCCCTGAAAACTAATGCAGTTTTTCACTATCCCTCTGCAGCCTATCCACAGGCACAACAGCTTTTGGGATCTCTGCTTTCCCAGAGACTCAGCATGTCACGGTGCTCGCTCTCGGCAGAAGCTTTTTTCTGAAAAGGCAAACTTACGGCTCCTTCTCCCACAGGGAAGGTGCCAGCCCTGAAAACTAATGCAGTTTTTCACTATCCCTCTGCAGCCTATCCACAGGCACAACAGCTTTTGGGATCTCTGCTTTCCCAGAGACTCAGCATGTCACGGTGCTCGCTCTCGGCAGAAGCTTTTTTCTGAAAAGGCAAACTTACGGCTCCTTCTCCCACAGGGAAGGTGCCAGCCCTGAAAACTAATGCAGTTTTTCACTATCCCTCTGCAGCCTATCCACAGGCACAACAGCTTTGGGGATCTCTGCTTTCCCAGAGACTCAGCATGTCACGGTGCTCGCTCTCGGCAGAAGCTTTTTTCTGAAAAAGAAAACTTTCGGCTCCTTCTCCCTCAGGGAAGGTGCTAGCCCTGAAAACTAATGCAGTTTTTCACTATCCCTCTGCAGCCTATCCACAGGCACAACAGCTTTGGGGATCTCTGCTTTCCCAGAGACTCAGCATGTCACGGTGCTCGCTCTCGGTAGAGCCTTTTTCTGAAAAGGCAAACTTACGGCTCCTTCTCCCACAAGGAAGGTGCCAGCCCTGAAAGATCTTGCTGGTATTCACTATCCCTCTGCAGCCTATCTTTAGCCGCAACAGCATTGGGGATCTCTGCTTTCCCAGAGACTCAGCATGTCACGGTGCTCGTTCTTGGCAGAAGCTTTTTCTGAGAAGGCAAAGGTCTGACTCCTTCTCCAGCAAGGCAAGTGCCAGGCCTGAAAGATTTTGTGGTCTTCACCGCCACCTGCAGCCTATCCACAGGCACAACAGCACTGGGGATCCTTTAGCCGCAGCAGCACTGGGGATCTCTGCTTTCCCAGAGACTCAGCATGTCACGGTGCTCGTTCTCGGCAGAAGCTTTTTTCTGAAAAGGCAAACTTACGGCTCCTTCTCCCACAAGGAAGGTGCCAGCCCTGAAAGATCTTGCTGGTATTCCCTATCCCTCTGCAGCCTATCCACAGGCACAACAGCTTTTGGAATCTCTGCTTTCCCAGAGACTCAGCATGTCACGGTGCTCGCTCTCGGCAGAAGCTTTTTTCTGAAAAGGCAAACTTACGGCTCCTTCTCCCACAGGGAAGGTGCCAGCCCTGAAAACTAATGCAGTTTTTCACTATCCCTCTGCAGCCTATCCACAGGCACAACAGCTTTGGGGATCTCTGCTTTCCCAGAGACTCAGCATGTCACGGTGCTCGATCTCGGCAGAAGCTTTTTTCTGAAAAGGCAAACTTACGGCTCCTTCTCCCACAGGGAAGGTGCCAGCCCTGAAAACTAATGCAGTTTTTCACTATCCCTCTGCAGCCTATCCACAGGCACAACAGCTTTTGGGATCTCTGCTTTCCCAGAGACTCAGCATGTCACGGTGCTCGTTCTCGGCAGAAGCTTTTTTCTGAAAAGGCAAACTTACGGCTCCTTCTCCCACAGGGAAGGTGCCAGCCCTGAAAACTAATGCAGTTTTTCACTATCCCTCTGCAGCCTATCCACAGGCACAACAGCTTTGGGGATCTCTGCTTTCCCAGAGACTCAGCATGTCACGGTGCTCGCTCTCGGTAGAGCCTTTTTCTGAAAAGGCAAACTTACGGCTCCTTCTCCCACAAGGAAGGTGCCAGCCCTGAAAGATCTTGCTGGTATTCACTATCCCTCTGCAGCCTATCCACAGGCACAACAGCTTTGGGGATCTCTGCTTTCCCAGAGACTCAGCATGTCACGGTGCTCGCTCTCGGTAGAGCCTTTTTCTGAAAAGGCAAACTTACGGCTCCTTCTCCCACAAGGAAGGTGCCAGCCCTGAAAGATCTTGCTGGTATTCACTATCCCTCTGCAGCCTATCCACAGGCACAACAGCTTTTGGGATCTCTGCTTTCCCAGAGACTCAGCATGTCACGGTGCTCGCTCTCGGCAGAAGCTTTTTTCTGAAAAGGCAAACTTACGGCTCCTTCTCCCACAGGGAAGGTGCCAGCCCTGAAAACTAATGCAGTTTTCACTATCCCTCTGCAGCCTATCCACAGGCACAACAGCTTTGGGGATCTCTGCTTTCCCAGAGACTCAGCATGTCACGGTGCTCGCTCTCGGCAGAAGCTTTTTTCTGAAAAGGCAAACTTACGGCTCCTTCTCCCACAGGGAAGGTGCCAGCCCTGAAAACTAATGCAGTTTTTCACTATCCCTCTGCAGCCTATCCACAGGCACAACAGCTTTGGGGATCTCTGCTTTCCCAGAGACTCAGCATGTCACGGTGCTCACTCTTGGCAGAGCCTTTTTCTGAAAAGGCAAACTTACGGCTCCTTCTCCCACAAGGAAGGTGCCAGCCCTGAAAGATCTTGCTGGTATTCACTATCCCTCTGCAGCCTATCCACAGGCACAACAGCTTTGGGGATCTCTGCTTTCCCAGAGACTCAGCATGTCACGGTGCTCGCTCTCGGCAGAAGCTTTTTTCTGAAAAGGAAAACTTACGGCTCCTTCTCCCACAGGGAAGGTGCCAGCCCTGAAAACTAATGCAGTTTTTCACTATCCCTCTGCAGCCTATCCACAGGCACAACAGCTTTGGGGATCTCTGCTTTCCCAGAGACTCAGCATGTCACGGTGCTCGCTCTCGGCAGAAGCTTTTTTCTGAAAAAGAAAACTTTCGGCTCCTTCTCCCTCAGGGAAGGTGCCAGCCCTGAAAACTAATGCAGTTTTTCACTATCCCTCTGCAGCCTATCCACAGGCACAACAGCTTTGGGGATCTCTGCTTTCCCAGAGACTCAGCATGTCACGGTGCTCGCTCTCGGTAGAGCCTTTTTCTGAAAAGGCAAACTTACGGCTCCTTCTCCCACAAGGAAGGTGCCTGCCCTGAAAGATCTTGCTGGTATTCACTATCCCTCTGCAGCCTATCCACAGGCACAACAGCTTTGGGGATCTCTGCTTTCCCAGAGACTCAGCATGTCACGGTGCTCGCTCTCGGCAGAAGCTTTTTTCTGAAAAGGCAAACTTACGGCTCCTTCTCCCACAGGGAAGGTGCCAGCCCTGAAAACTAATGCAGTTTTTCACTATCCCTCTGCAGCCTATCCACAGGCACAACAGCTTTTGGGATCTCTGCTTTCCCAGAGACTCAGCATGTCACGGTGCTCGCTTTCGGCAGAAGCTTTTTTCTGAAAAGGCAAACTTACGGCTCCTTCTCCCACAGGGAAGGTGCCAGCCCTGAAAACTAATGCAGTTTTTCACTATCCCTCTGCAGCCTATCCACAGGCACAACAGCTTTGGGGATCTCTGCTTTCCCAGAGACTCAGCATGTCACGGTGCTCGCTCTCGGCAGAAGCTTTTTTCTGAAAAGGCAAACTTACGGCTCCTTCTCCCACAGGGAAGGTGCCAGCCCTGAAAACTAATGCAGTTTTTCACTATCCCTCTGCAGCCTATCCACAGGCACAACAGCTTTGGGGATCTCTGCTTTCCCAGAGACTCAGCATGTCACGGTGCTCGCTCTCGGCAGAAGCTTTTTTCTGAAAAGGCAAACTTACGGCTCCTTCTCCCACAGGGAAGGTGCCAGCCCTGAAAACTAATGCAGTTTTTCACTATCCCTCTGCAGCCTATCCACAGGCACAACAGCTTTGGGGATCTCTGCTTTCCCAGAGACTCAGCATGTCACGGTGCTCACTCTCGGCAGAGCCTTTTTCTGAAAAGGCAAACTTACGGCTCCTTCTCCCACAAGGAAGGTGCCAGCCCTGAAAGATCTTGCTGGTATTCACTATCCCTCTGCAGCCTATCCACAGGCACAACAGCTTTGGGGATCTCTGCTTTCCCAGAGACTCAGCATGTCACGGTGCTCGCTCTCGGCAGAAGCTTTTTTCTGAAAAGGCAAACTTACGGCTCCTTCTCCCACAGGGAAGGTGCCAGCCCTGAAAACTAATGCAGTTTTTCACTATCCCTCTGCAGCCTATCCACAGGCACAACAGCTTTTGGGATCTCTGCTTTCCCAGAGACTCAGCATGTCACGGTGCTCGCTCTCGGCAGAAGCTTTTTTCTGAAAAGGCAAACTTACGGCTCCTTCTCCCACAGGGAAGGTGCCAGCCCTGAAAACTAATGCAGTTTTTCACTATCCCTCTGCAGCCTATCCACAGGCACAACAGCTTTGGGGATCTCTGCTTTCCCAGAGACTCAGCATGTCACGGTGCTCGCTCTCGGCAGAAGCTTTTTTCTGAAAAGGCAAACTTACGGCTCCTTCTCCCACAGGGAAGGTGCCAGCCCTGAAAACTAATGCAGTTTTTCACTATCCCTCTGCAGCCTATCCACAGGCACAACAGCTTTGGGGATCTCTGCTTTCCCAGAGACTCAGCATGTCACGGTGCTCGCTCTCGGCAGAAGCTTTTTTCTGAAAAGGCAAACTTACGGCTCCTTCTCCCACAGGGAAGGTGCCAGCCCTGAAAACTAATGCAGTTTTTCACTATCCCTCTGCAGCCTATCCACAGGCACAACAGCTTTTGGGATCTCTGCTTTCCCAGAGACTCAGCATGTCACGGTGCTCGCTCTCGGCAGAAGCTTTTTTCTGAAAAGGCAAACTTACGGCTCCTTCTCCCACAGGGAAGGTGCCAGCCCTGAAAACTAATGCAGTTTTTCACTATCCCTCTGCAGCCTATCCACAGGCACAACAGCTTTGGGGATCTCTGCTTTCCCAGAGACTCAGCATGTCACGGTGCTCGCTCTCGGCAGAAGCTTTTTTCTGAAAAGGCAAACTTACGGCTCCTTCTCCCACAGGGAAGGTGCCAGCCCTGAAAACTAATGCAGTTTTTCACTATCCCTCTGCAGCCTATCCACAGGCACAACAGCTTTGGGGATCTCTGCTTTCCCAGAGACTCAGCATGTCACGGTGCTCGCTCTCGGCAGAAGCTTTTTTCTGAAAAGGCAAACTTACGGCTCCTTCTCCCACAGGGAAGGTGCCAGCCCTGAAAACTAATGCAGTTTTTCACTATCCCTCTGCAGCCTATCCACAGGCACAACAGCTTTGGGGATCTCTGCTTTCCCAGAGACTCAGCATGTCACGGTGCTCGCTCTCGGCAGAAGCTTTTTTCTGAAAAGGCAAACTTACGGCTCCTTCTCCCACAGGGAAGGTGCCAGCCCTGAAAACTAATGCAGTTTTTCACTATCCCTCTGCAGCCTATCCACAGGCACAACAGCTTTGGGGATCTCTGCTTTCCCAGAGACTCAGCATGTCACGGTGCTCGCTCTCGGCAGAAGCTTTTTTCTGAAAAGGCAAACTTACGGCTCCTTCTCCCACAGGGAAGGTGCCAGCCCTGAAAACTAATGCAGTTTTTCACTATCCCTCTGCAGCCTATCCACAGGCACAACAGCTTTGGGGATCTCTGCTTTCCCAGAGACTCAGCATGTCACGGTGCTCGCTCTCGGCAGAAGCTTTTTTCTGAAAAGGCAAACTTACGGCTCCTTCTCCCACAGGGAAGGTGCCAGCCCTGAAAACTAATGCAGTTTTTCACTATCCCTCTGCAGCCTATCCACAGGCACAACAGCTTTGGGGATCTCTGCTTTCCCAGAGACTCAGCATGTCACGGTGCTCGCTCTCGGCAGAAGCTTTTTTCTGAAAAGGCAAACTTACGGCTCCTTCTCCCACAGGGAAGGTGCCAGCCCTGAAAACTAATGCAGTTTTTCACTATCCCTCTGCAGCCTATCCACAGGCACAACAGCTTTGGGGATCTCTGCTTTCCCAGAGACTCAGCATGTCACGGTGCTCGCTCTCGGCAGAAGCTTTTTTCTGAAAAGGCAAACTTACGGCTCCTTCTCCCACAGGGAAGGTGCCAGCCCTGAAAACTAATGCAGTTTTTCACTATCCCTCTGCAGCCTATCCACAGGCACAACAGCTTTTGGGATCTCTGCTTTCCCAGAGACTCAGCATGTCACGGTGCTCGCTCTCGGCAGAAGCTTTTTTCTGAAAAGGCAAACTTACGGCTCCTTCTCCCACAGGGAAGGTGCCAGCCCTGAAAACTAATGCAGTTTTTCACTATCCCTCTGCAGCCTATCCACAGGCACAACAGCTTTGGGGATCTCTGCTTTCCCAGAGACTCAGCATGTCACGGTGCTCGCTCTCGGCAGAAGCTTTTTTCTGAAAAGGCAAACTTACGGCTCCTTCTCCCACAGGGAAGGTGCCAGCCCTGAAAACTAATGCAGTTTTTCACTATCCCTCTGCAGCCTATCCACAGGCACAACAGCTTTGGGGATCTCTGCTTTCCCAGAGACTCAGCATGTCACGGTGCTCGCTCTCGGCAGAAGCTTTTTTCTGAAAAGGCAAACTTACGGCTCCTTCTCCCACAGGGAAGGTGCCAGCCCTGAAAACTAATGCAGTTTTTCACTATCCCTCTGCAGCCTATCCACAGGCACAACAGCTTTGGGGATCTCTGCTTTCCCAGAGACTCAGCATGTCACGGTGCTCGCTCTCGGCAGAAGCTTTTTTCTGAAAAGGCAAACTTACGGCTCCTTCTCCCACAGGGAAGGTGCCAGCCCTGAAAACTAATGCAGTTTTTCACTATCCCTCTGCAGCCTATCCACAGGCACAACAGCTTTGGGGATCTCTGCTTTCCCAGAGACTCAGCATGTCACGGTGCTCGCTCTCGGCAGAAGCTTTTTTCTGAAAAGGCAAACTTACGGCTCCTTCTCCCACAGGGAAGGTGCCAGCCCTGAAAACTAATGCAGTTTTTCACTATCCCTCTGCAGCCTATCCACAGGCACAACAGCTTTGGGGATCTCTGCTTTCCCAGAGACTCAGCATGTCACGGTGCTCGCTCTCGGCAGAAGCTTTTTTCTGAAAAGGCAAACTTACGGCTCCTTCTCCCACAGGGAAGGTGCCAGCCCTGAAAACTAATGCAGTTTTTCACTATCCCTCTGCAGCCTATCCACAGGCACAACAGCTTTGGGGATCTCTGCTTTCCCAGAGACTCAGCATGTCACGGTGCTCGCTCTCGGCAGAAGCTTTTTTCTGAAAAGGCAAACTTACGGCTCCTTCTCCCACAGGGAAGGTGCCAGCCCTGAAAACTAATGCAGTTTTTCACTATCCCTCTGCAGCCTATCCACAGGCACAACAGCTTTGGGGATCTCTGCTTTCCCAGAGACTCAGCATGTCACGGTGCTCGCTCTCGGCAGAAGCTTTTTTCTGAAAAGGCAAACTTACGGCTCCTTCTCCCACAGGGAAGGTGCCAGCCCTGAAAACTAATGCAGTTTTTCACTATCCCTCTGCAGCCTATCCACAGGCACAACAGCTTTGGGGATCTCTGCTTTCCCAGAGACTCAGCATGTCACGGTGCTCGCTCTCGGCAGAAGCTTTTTTCTGAAAAGGCAAACTTACGGCTCCTTCTCCCACAGGGAAGGTGCCAGCCCTGAAAACTAATGCAGTTTTTCACTATCCCTCTGCAGCCTATCCACAGGCACAACAGCTTTGGGGATCTCTGCTTTCCCAGAGACTCAGCATGTCACGGTGCTCGCTCTCGGTAGAGCCTTTTTCTGAAAAGGCAAACTTACGGCTCCTTCTCCCACAAGGAAGGTGCCAGCCCTGAAAGATCTTGCTGGTATTCACTATCCCTCTGCAGCCTATCCACAGGCACAACAGCTTTTGGGATCTCTGCTTTCCCAGAGACTCAGCATGTCACGGTGCTCGCTCTCGGCAGAAGCTTTTTTCTGAAAAGGCAAACTTACGGCTCCTTCTCCCACAGGGAAGGTGCCAGCCCTGAAAACTAATGCAGTTTTTCACTATCCCTCTGCAGCCTATCCACAGGCACAACAGCTTTGGGGATCTCTGCTTTCCCAGAGACTCAGCATGTCACGGTGCTCGCTCTCGGCAGAAGCTTTTTTCTGAAAAGGCAAACTTACGGCTCCTTCTCCCACAAGGAAGGTGCCAGCCCTGAAAGATCTTGCTGGTATTCACTATCCCTCTGCAGCCTATCCACAGGCACAACAGCTTTTGGGATCTCTGCTTTCCCAGAGACTCAGCATGTCACGGTGCTCGCTCTCGGCAGAAGCTTTTTTCTGAAAAAGAAAACTTTCGGCTCCTTCTCCCTCAGGGAAGGTGCCAGCCCTGAAAACTAATGCAGTTTTTCACTATCCCTCTGCAGCCTATCCACAGGCACAACAGCTTTGGGGATCTCTGCTTTCCCAGAGACTCAGCATGTCACGGTGCTCGTTCTCGGCAGAAGCTTTTTTCTGAAAAGGCAAACTTACGGCTCCTTCTCCCACAGGGAAGGTGCCAGCCCTGAAAACTAATGCAGTTTTTCACTATCCCTCTGCAGCCTATCCACAGGCACAACAGCTTTGGGGATCTCTGCTTTCCCAGAGACTCAGCATGTCACGGTGCTCGCTCTCGGCAGAAGCTTTTTTCTGAAAAGGCAAACTTACGGCTCCTTCTCCCACAGGGAAGGTGCCAGCCCTGAAAACTAATGCAGTTTTTCACTATCCCTCTGCAGCCTATCCACAGGCACAACAGCTTTGGGGATCTCTGCTTTCCCAGAGACTCAGCATGTCACGGTGCTCGCTCTCGGCAGAAGCTTTTTTCTGAAAAGGCAAACTTACGGCTCCTTCTCCCACAGGGAAGGTGCCAGCCCTGAAAACTAATGCAGTTTTTCACTATCCCTCTGCAGCCTATCCACAGGCACAACAGCTTTGGGGATCTCTGCTTTCCCAGAGACTCAGCATGTCACGGTGCTCGCTCTCGGCAGAAGCTTTTTTCTGAAAAGGCAAACTTACGGCTCCTTCTCCCACAGGGAAGGTGCCAGCCCTGAAAACTAATGCAGTTTTTCACTATCCCTCTGCAGCCTATCCACAGGCACAACAGCTTTGGGGATCTCTGCTTTCCCAGAGACTCAGCATGTCACGGTGCTCGCTCTCGGCAGAAGCTTTTTTCTGAAAAAGAAAACCTTCGGCTCCTTCTCCCTCAGGGAAGGTGCTAGCCCTGAAAACTAATGCAGTTTTTCACTATCCCTCTGCAGCCTATCCACAGGCACAACAGCATTGGGGATCTCTGCTTTCCCAGAGACTCAGCATGTCACGGTGCTCGCTCTCGGTAGAGCCTTTTTCTGAAAAGGCAAACTTACGGCTCCTTCTCCCACAAGGAAGGTGCCAGCCCTGAAAGATCTTGCTGGTATTCACTATCCCTCTGCAGCCTATCTTTAGCCGCAACAGCATTGGGGATCTCTGCTTTCCCAGAGACTCAGCATGTCACGGTGCTCGTTCTTGGCAGAAGCTTTTTCTGAGAAGGCAAAGGTCTGACTCCTTCTCCAGCAAGGCAAGTGCCAGGCCTGAAAGATTTTGTGGTCTTCACCGCCACCTGCAGCCTATCCACAGGCACAACAGCACTGGGGATCCTTTAGCCGCAGCAGCACTGGGGATCTCTGCTTTCCCAGAGACTCAGCATGTCACGGTGCTCGTTCTCGGCAGAAGCTTTTTTCTGAAAAGGCAAACTTACGGCTCCTTCTCCCACAAGGAAGGTGCCAGCCCTGAAAACTAATGCAGTTTTTCACTATCCCTCTGCAGCCTATCCACAGGCACAACAGCTTTGGGGATCTCTGCTTTCCCAGAGACTCAGCATGTCACGGTGCTCGTTCTCGGCAGAAGCTTTTTTCTGAAAAGGCAAACTTACGGCTCCTTCTCCCACAGGGAAGGTGCCAGCCCTGAAAACTAATGCAGTTTTTCACTATCCCTCTGCAGCCTATCCACAGGCACAACAGCTTTGGGGATCTCTGCTTTCCCAGAGACTCAGCATGTCACGGTGCTCGCTCTCGGCAGAAGCTTTTTTCTGAAAAGGCAAACTTACGGCTCCTTCTCCCACAGGGAAGGTGCCAGCCCTGAAAACTAATGCAGTTTTTCACTATCCCTCTGCAGCCTATCCACAGGCACAACAGCTTTGGGGATCTCTGCTTTCCCAGAGACTCAGCATGTCACGGTGCTCGCTCTCGGCAGAAGCTTTTTTCTGAAAAGGCAAACTTACGGCTCCTTCTCCCACAGGGAAGGTGCCAGCCCTGAAAACTAATGCAGTTTTTCACTATCCCTCTGCAGCCTATCCACAGGCACAACAGCTTTGGGGATCTCTGCTTTCCCAGAGACTCAGCATGTCACGGTGCTCGCTCTCGGCAGAAGCTTTTTTCTGAAAAGGCAAACTTACGGCTCCTTCTCCCACAGGGAAGGTGCCAGCCCTGAAAACTAATGCAGTTTTTCACTATCCCTCTGCAGCCTATCCACAGGCACAACAGCTTTGGGGATCTCTGCTTTCCCAGAGACTCAGCATGTCACGGTGCTCACTCTCGGCAGAGCCTTTTTCTGAAAAGGCAAACTTACGGCTCCTTCTCCCACAAGGAAGGTGCCAGCCCTGAAAGATCTTGCTGGTATTCACTATCCCTCTGCAGCCTATCCACAGGCACAACAGCTTTGGGGATCTCTGCTTTCCCAGAGACTCAGCATGTCACGGTGCTCGCTCTCGGCAGAAGCTTTTTTCTGAAAAGGCAAACTTACGGCTCCTTCTCCCACAGGGAAGGTGCCAGCCCTGAAAACTAATGCAGTTTTTCACTATCCCTCTGCAGCCTATCCACAGGCACAACAGCTTTTGGGATCTCTGCTTTCCCAGAGACTCAGCATGTCACGGTGCTCGCTCTCGGCAGAAGCTTTTTTCTGAAAAGGCAAACTTACGGCTCCTTCTCCCACAGGGAAGGTGCCAGCCCTGAAAACTAATGCAGTTTTTCACTATCCCTCTGCAGCCTATCCACAGGCACAACAGCTTTGGGGATCTCTGCTTTCCCAGAGACTCAGCATGTCACGGTGCTCGCTCTCGGCAGAAGCTTTTTTCTGAAAAGGCAAACTTACGGCTCCTTCTCCCACAGGGAAGGTGCCAGCCCTGAAAACTAATGCAGTTTTTCACTATCCCTCTGCAGCCTATCCACAGGCACAACAGCTTTGGGGATCTCTGCTTTCCCAGAGACTCAGCATGTCACGGTGCTCGCTCTCGGCAGAAGCTTTTTTCTGAAAAGGCAAACTTACGGCTCCTTCTCCCACAGGGAAGGTGCCAGCCCTGAAAACTAATGCAGTTTTTCACTATCCCTCTGCAGCCTATCCACAGGCACAACAGCTTTGGGGATCTCTGCTTTCCCCAGAGACTCAGCATGTCACGGTGCTCGCTCTCGGCAGAAGCTTTTTTCTGAAAAAGAAAACTTTCGGCTCCTTCTCCCTCAGGGAAGGTGCTAGCCCTGAAAACTAATGCAGTTTTTCACTATCCCTCTGCAGCCTATCCACAGGCACAACAGCTTTGGGGATCTCTGCTTTCCCAGAGACTCAGCATGTCACGGTGCTCGCTCTCGGTAGAGCCTTTTTCTGAAAAGGCAAACTTACGGCTCCTTCTCCCACAAGGAAGGTGCCAGCCCTGAAAGATCTTGCTGGTATTCACTATCCCTCTGCAGCCTATCCACAGGCACAACAGCTTTTGGGATCTCTGCTTTCCCAGAGACTCAGCATGTCACGGTGCTCGCTCTCGGCAGAAGCTTTTTTCTGAAAAAGAAAACTTTCGGCTCCTTCTCCCTCAGGGAAGGTGCCAGCCCTGAAAACTAATGCAGTTTTTCACTATCCCTCTGCAGCCTATCCACAGGCACAACAGCTTTGGGGATCTCTGCTTTCCCAGAGACTCAGCATGTCACGGTGCTCGTTCTCGGCAGAAGCTTTTTTCTGAAAAGGCAAACTTACGGCTCCTTCTCCCACAGGGAAGGTGCCAGCCCTGAAAACTAATGCAGTTTTTCACTATCCCTCTGCAGCCTATCCACAGGCACAACAGCTTTGGGGATCTCTGCTTTCCCAGAGACTCAGCATGTCACGGTGCTCGCTCTCGGCAGAAGCTTTTTTCTGAAAAGGCAAACTTACGGCTCCTTCTCCCACAGGGAAGGTGCCAGCCCTGAAAACTAATGCAGTTTTTCACTATCCCTCTGCAGCCTATCCACAGGCACAACAGCTTTGGGGATCTCTGCTTTCCCAGAGACTCAGCATGTCACGGTGCTCGCTCTCGGCAGAAGCTTTTTTCTGAAAAGGCAAACTTACGGCTCCTTCTCCCACAGGGAAGGTGCCAGCCCTGAAAACTAATGCAGTTTTTCACTATCCCTCTGCAGCCTATCCACAGGCACAACAGCTTTGGGGATCTCTGCTTTCCCAGAGACTCAGCATGTCACGGTGCTCACTCTCGGCAGAGCCTTTTTCTGAAAAGGCAAACTTACGGCTCCTTCTCCCACAAGGAAGGTGCCAGCCCTGAAAGATCTTGCTGGTATTCACTATCCCTCTGCAGCCTATCCACAGGCACAACAGCTTTTGGGATCTCTGCTTTCCCAGAGACTCAGCATGTCACGGTGCTCGCTCTCGGCAGAAGCTTTTTTCTGAAAAAGAAAACTTTCGGCTCCTTCTCCCCTCAGGGAAGGTGCTAGCCCTGAAAACTAATGCAGTTTTTCACTATCCCTCTGCAGCCTATCCACAGGCACAACAGCTTTGGGGATCTCTGCTTTCCCAGAGACTCAGCATGTCACGGTGCTCGCTCTCGGTAGAGCCTTTTTCTGAAAAGGCAAACTTACGGCTCCTTCTCCCACAAGGAAGGTGCCAGCCCTGAAAGATCTTGCTGGTATTCACTATCCCTCTGCAGCCTATCCACAGGCACAACAGCTTTTGGGATCTCTGCTTTCCCAGAGACTCAGCATGTCACGGTGCTCGTTCTCGGCAGAAGCTTTTTTCTGAAAAGGCAAACTTACGGCTCCTTCTCCCACAGGGAAGGTGCCAGCCCTGAAAACTAATGCAGTTTTTCACTATCCCTCTGCAGCCTATCCACAGGCACAACAGCTTTTGGGATCTCTGCTTTCCCAGAGACTCAGCATGTCACGGTGCTCGCTCTCGGCAGAAGCTTTTTTCTGAAAAGGCAAACTTACGGCTCCTTCTCCCACAGGGAAGGTGCCAGCCCTGAAAACTAATGCAGTTTTTCACTATCCCTCTGCAGCCTATCCACAGGCACAACAGCTTTGGGGATCTCTGCTTTCCCAGAGACTCAGCATGTCACGGTGCTCGCTCTCGGCAGAAGCTTTTTTCTGAAAAGGCAAACTTACGGCTCCTTCTCCCACAGGGAAGGTGCCAGCCCTGAAAACTAATGCAGTTTTTCACTATCCCTCTGCAGCCTATCCACAGGCACAACAGCTTTGGGGATCTCTGCTTTCCCAGAGACTCAGCATGTCACGGTGCTCACTCTCGGCAGAGCCTTTTTCTGAAAAGGCAAACTTACGGCTCCTTCTCCCACAAGGAAGGTGCCAGCCCTGAAAGATCTTGCTGGTATTCACTATCCCTCTGCAGCCTATCCACAGGCACAACAGCTTTGGGGATCTCTGCTTTCCCAGAGACTCAGCATGTCACGGTGCTCGCTCTCGGCAGAAGCTTTTTTCTGAAAAGGCAAACTTACGGCTCCTTCTCCCACAGGGAAGGTGCCAGCCCTGAAAACTAATGCAGTTTTTCACTATCCCTCTGCAGCCTATCCACAGGCACAACAGCTTTGGGGATCTCTGCTTTCCCAGAGACTCAGCATGTCACGGTGCTCGCTCTCGGCAGAAGCTTTTTTCTGAAAAGGCAAACTTACGGCTCCTTCTCCCACAGGGAAGGTGCCAGCCCTGAAAACTAATGCAGTTTTTCACTATCCCTCTGCAGCCTATCCACAGGCACAACAGCTTTGGGGATCTCTGCTTTCCCAGAGACTCAGCATGTCACGGTGCTCGCTCTCGGCAGAAGCTTTTTTCTGAAAAGGCAAACTTACGGCTCCTTCTCCCCACAGGGAAGGTGCCAGCCCTGAAAACTAATGCAGTTTTTCACTATCCCTCTGCAGCCTATCCACAGGCACAACAGCTTTGGGGATCTCTGCTTTCCCAGAGACTCAGCATGTCACGGTGCTCGCTCTCGGCAGAGCCTTTTTCTGAAAAGGCAAACTTACGGCTCCTTCTCCCACAGGGAAGGTGCCAGCCCTGAAAGATCTTGCTGGTATTCACTATCCCTCTGCAGCCTATCCACAGGCACAACAGCTTTGGGGATCTCTGCTTTCCCAGAGACTCAGCATGTCACGGTGCTCGTTCTCGGCAGAAGCTTTTTTCTGAAAAGGCAAACTTACGGCTCCTTCTCCCACAGGGAAGGTGCCAGCCCTGAAAACTAATGCAGTTTTTCACTATCCCTCTGCAGCCTATCCACAGGCACAACAGCTTTGGGGATCTCTGCTTTCCCAGAGACTCAGCATGTCACGGTGCTCGCTCTCGGCAGAAGCTTTTTTCTGAAAAGGCAAACTTACGGCTCCTTCTCCCACAGGGAAGGTGCCAGCCCTGAAAACTAATGCAGTTTTTCACTATCCCTCTGCAGCCTATCCACAGGCACAACAGCTTTGGGGATCTCTGCTTTCCCAGAGACTCAGCATGTCACGGTGC